>NW_022475460.1:0-70651 GCF_009193585.1 Aspergillus caelatus
CCCCGATAATTCTCCCCACACATAGTACATACTTTTTTTTTTTTTTTCCTTCTCTCCCTTCAAGGTCTCCGATTCCGATAACCCCCTCTACCAGCTTCGCCCTGCCTTTTTTTCCCTCCCCTCCCCCGAAGCTCCATTTCTCTCTTCTTCCCCTCCATTCCTCATTCTTCTTCTTCCGTATTTCCTTTATATGCTCCTATCCCCAGACCATTTCTCCAGATTTCTCTCTCCTTTTCCCCTCTCCCTTTCGACAATTAGTTGATTGACTACATCCATCTCGGGTTACCTACTTACAATACCAATTCCGGATATACTCTATCCCACCCATCACCACATTCCATAACATCGCCCTTTCGTTGGGAAAGTCCCTATTCCTTGGAAATTGGTTACATCGCACCTTCTTTGATCGCAAGGCTTGTGATACTCCTTGCGGTGCTCGTTCATCAACTAGTTCTTTGCCAAGAGCAAGTCTCCGTCTTGTCGGGTGGTGATCGACTCCCCGATTTACCTACCCCTGTTGCGACGAATCCTAATTCGCCTCGGCTCTTCAGCCCTCCCGAGCTCCCTTAAATACAGACTTCGTCCCCTCTTTAGCTACACTCCTCGGTGCTAGGTTAGGACGAGTCACATGCCACCACCGGCTTCTTCAGTGGATTTCACCAATCTGCTGAACCCTCAGAATAACGAGACTGGTTCTGCACCTTCCACGCCAGTGGATAGCTCTAAGGGTCCTTCCACCCCGTCTAGTACACAATCCAACTCTACCATGGCCTCGTCTGTTAGCCTGCTACCGCCCCTCATGAAGGGTGCCCGTCCCGCAACGGAGGAAGCGCGCCAGGATCTTCCCCGACCATACAAGTGTCCCCTCTGTGATCGCGCCTTCCATCGTTTGGAGCACCAGACCAGACATATTCGCACACATACGGGCGAAAAGCCACACGCCTGCCAGTTCCCTGGCTGCACAAAACGTTTTAGTCGTTCTGACGAGCTGACACGCCACTCAAGAATTCACAACAACCCCAACTCCAGACGGAGTAACAAGGCACAACAGCATCTGGCCGCGGCCGCTGCCGCTGCCGCGGCTGGACAAGAGAATGCAATGGTGAACGTGAACAACGCGGGCTCGATGATGCCCCCGCCCAACAAGGCGATGACCCGTTCTGCGCCTGTCTCTCAGGTTGGATCTCCGGATGTTTCTCCTCCGCACTCCTTCTCGAACTATGCCGGTCACATGCGTTCCAACCTGGGACCATATGCTCGCAACACCGAGCGGGCGTCCTCGGGAATGGATATCAATCTTCTTGCCACCGCTGCATCTCAGGTTGAGCGAGATGAGCAGCATTTTGGATTCCACGCTGGTCCACGTAACCACCATTTGTTCGCTTCGCGTCACCACGCCGGTCGAGGCCTGCCTTCCCTTTCGGCGTACGCCATCTCGCACAGCATGAGCCGTTCGCACTCTCACGAGGACGAGGATGGTTACACTCATCGCGTCAAGCGCTCGAGGCCTAACTCACCAAACTCGACCGCTCCGTCCTCACCGACTTTCTCTCACGACTCTCTTTCCCCAACGCCAGACCACACCCCGTTGGCAACCCCTGCTCATTCGCCCCGCCTGAGGCCATTAGGATCCAGCGAACTTCACCTTCCTTCGATTCGCCATCTGTCCCTCCATCATACCCCTGCCCTTGCTCCAATGGAACCCCAGCCGGAAGGACCTAACTATTACAGTCCCAGCCAGTCCCATGTTGGTCCCACCATTAGCGATATCATGTCCAGACCCGACGGAACACAGCGTAAACTGCCCGTTCCACAGGTTCCCAAAGTCGCTGTGCAAGATATGTTGAACCCCAGCACTGGGTTTACGTCTGTTTCCTCATCGACGAATAATTCCGTCGCAGGAGGTGATTTGGCAGAACATTTCTAGCCTGATGCCGCTGCGAAACCCTTTCAATGTATAAAATTTTGGGCTCAAAAAAATTCTTGACTGTCATACGCGCTACGAAACGAATAGACTTTGTGCATTTACAGTGTGTGGTTCATGGGCATCCTTGGTGTCGGCTAATTGGCTTTCTTTGCTTACTTTGTTCGAGTACATTTTTGCGAGGCGTCCATACTGATAGACGGGTGGGATATTCTTGTGGCTTTTTTCCGTGCTTGTTCGATTCTCCCCTTTCGCTATCCCTGAAAAATACCTTTCTTATCCTACAACCATCATATGTTTCATTATCCCAATGGGAATTGGCTCTACAGCTACTCTACATTTTGTCTACTCCTCTCCGGGGCCCAGTCCCCTGATAATTCCTGGCTCTACCATATACATTTCATTTCGACTATGTCACTTTTTGCTTCGATTTAGACCTCAAGCAGGACGAGAGGGTTTCCAAATTATAAAAATATAAACAAAATGTTACAATAATCTCGGTATTTACTCTTACATGACATAGTAGATTCATCCATTACTTAATGTAGAAATAATTTGGATGGTCATCTATTCTCACTTGTCCTAACCTTCTACCATCTGCTGCTAGGTAGTAGTTATTGTCATATTTACCCGAAACCCAATTCAATGGGATAGATGGGTTGACGAATAACAATTTGTTGTCCAGCGACGTGCATGAATACGTACGTACGTACATACATGCTACTACTAGTTCATCACATCATGGTCTAGAATATTACAATAAATAGGGGATGCGCAAGGGCTTGAAGGAAAGCAAAGAAAAGAAAAAAAAATTAAAAAAATAAAATATAGAAAAACAATTAAGGCCAAGGTTAATGCTGGCTGGCACTTTCTTTTCATCCCTAGTCAATGCTATTTAATGTTGATCTCTAGGCTGCTCACTCAGTTGTGGACGTGGCTCCAGTCAAGTTGTGAATTATGATATAGGTAGTATTGACTTATAAAGTTGAATCCTGATGGAACATGATTTGATTCCTTCTATTTTCCCCGCTAGATTCTGACGCTTCAGGCTCTCGGATCGAATGAACAACTTCTGCACCCACCACATCAACCGGTTGACGCGTGATGCTGGAGACAAACCAACCCACACGCCACGGTAGTACGGGAGATAAGTTTGCTGAAAGCAGGTGATATCTCCAAGATAGAAGAAGGTAAAGGTCATAAAAATCATTTCAATACGATGGCAACTTTCCCCCCACCAATCCTTAATCATTTTTCCTTTCAAGCTGTGTTGCCCCGCTTTGGTGCATGGGCTTGGGTAGTGCGGTCGCAAAACTACTAATTTAATGACCGATGCTGCTGCTGCTCTTTCACTCGCCGCTCACGGACTAAGTATGTGGGAACAGGATCGCCTCGTCACTTTTTCAGATCGTGTCGTATCAAAGTGTTCGCCCGGCGCTGCTGGCACGAACGTCGGCCATCCAAGATCATTGTTCTCATTCGAACCAGGCGGCTTACGTCTAGCCGCGGACGTAAGCACGAAGAGTGTGTGTAGTGGTGGGAGTGAAGCCGTTGCCGCAACGATGCCCTCCTCCACGGCCGTCCCGTCTCTATCGAGCGACGCCGCATCCGCTTCATCCTCGTCAGTGGGTGTATCTCTGGAGACAAGATGGGCGGAAGGTCTCGCCGGCCAGGAGATATTAGAAGACGATGGAACGGGCGCACTCGTCGTCCCGCCGTCTCGCCCTGCTCGTCAATATCATCATCACACCTATATCTGTCTGTTCTATATCTTAGATTGTCATCACACCTTCGACGACGTCGAGCAATGGAAGACTCACGTTCTGAGCCACTTCCGAACCCACGAACCCCCGCGAACAGCCCGATGCCCTCTATGTCCCGGTGAGCGGTTCAGCGACACCCCTGAACAGAAAGGATGGGATCGCATGCTCGACCATGTCGATGTAGCACATTATCAACGGGGCCAGACCCTAGCCGGAAGCCGACCGGATTTTGAACTGATGCAGTATCTTTACCGCTTGCGGATTATCAGCGTTGACCAGTTCAAAGTGATGCAGCTGCCGCCGCCGCCGTCTAGTCCTGCTTATCATCGATCACAAGAACCTGTCCGGGCAAACATAGGGTCGTCAGATGAACCATACTGTGCTCCGTATAGTCGACGGCGAGAACAAAGGATGCGAGGACAGCGTCGAGGGGTCAGCGTCGGATGATGTCGTGTGGGCTTTTTATCAGTCCACAGGCTGTGTGGCGTGACTTCATGCAATGATGGTCTGCCTCACTGGGTACCAGTGGGGCCTTATTTCCTTATTCCAAGCCGAAACTGACTGAGGAAGTCGTGCGTGGTCTCTCTTTCTATTAGCTTTCTCTTTCGTTTCTTCCAGACCTTTCTGTGTTCCTGTAACAACTTCCGATACTGATGGCCGCAGGACATGTTAACGAACAGACATAATGTCTCACGACAGATTGTGTATTATCTTTCCTTCTGCAGGGTGGTATGAATAATGTTATCTAGCGAAAAGTCTTTTTTTTTTTTTTTGTTTCATGGAGCAATCCAAGATGCACTAAACTGCTTCGCGAAGCAAGGGCACCTGCACTTAGGAAGAACTCAAGCAAGGTATCTTCAGAAATCTTATAACCTACAGTAGTGCCTACCCTTGGCACACGCTGTCTCTACTCTTCAAGGGGTAATGTGATATTCGGTGAGTCTATTTTCGACACATCGCATTTCCCCGCATGACTCGTAAGCTGCTGCATGGTAGATGCTGCAGGGACAAAAGTACCACCCCCCAAGTATGGACCTTGTCTTGCACATAATGAATGAGTGTATGAACACTTGCGGTCCAAGGGGACGAGATATGCTGCGGGCAGTTTCTCGTGTATTGTGAGCAGTGGCGACTGCACTATCTATATTTCTAGCATAATTGTTCTCATCGCGATGCCATGCTGCGTATTCTGACCACAGAAACTTAGGAGTCAATTAAGGAGGAAATACTAATAAGAAAACGTCATGACCCAGGGTTAATCGCTACAGGCTGACGGCTGCAAGCAAGACCCTTATTAATTTTCAAGTTTAATGAACAACCCAAGATCCGACTGCTACAGTCCGAGCTTGGGGATTCTACAAGAATTGTAATACCACTACTCGATATTGGGTTCCAATAGAAGGACGTTTGCGAGTGGCTATGCTAGCAGTTACTCTCAGAATACCTTACTCAAGTAAGTGAGAGGGGTGACCATACCTTTGAGAGCAAGTCATGAAGAACGGGGCCATAAAGACGTCGGAGAATATCAGGGAGGGGATCCTAGATTACTCCTCCAAGTTATACTGTTATGCTGTAAGCCATTTTGCAATATGAAATACAGTTTTTGCAATATTAGCTTGATATTCTCTGTTTCTTAGGGGATCTTGTTTGAAGATCTTAGGATCATGGGCAATAGGGTGGTCAGATAATATCAGGGACCGGTTGATAAAGTGATTCAGAAATAGTGATTCCATGTCTATGAATATCATACTGCAGCCGCGAAACATGCTCTACAAATTGTCTTGTATGGATCAAGTTAAGAGCAACGTTCAAGTACGGAGTATATTCATTGCCTTTAGATCTAGACTAGGGCTACGGAGTCAACACGGACCCATTGTGTCATGAACTGGCGGCGCATGACAAACAGAACAAACATGCGGTCCAAGCAGTGTCCATATTCAATCATTCATTCCCACCACATCGAACTAACTCAGCACGGGGTTGCTTACAGCACAACCCACACTCTTATTTCTCCTGATATTTGCTATCGCAGTATGCGATTATCAACATTTGTCTATTTTATTTGAGAGTATCCTACCAGAATCAAACTTCCAAGCCTCGTCCCACCGCAATTGACAGCGGAATTGTCACCTCTACCTCCCCCACCCTTTCATCATCATACTCCATACAGTCCGTGCCATAGGAGACATGGAACGACTCTCGATTAACGACCACTCTGGTAGTCACCAGCAAGGAAATGCTCCGCCAGGATTCCCACCGCAGAATAACTCACTGGGCCCGATGTCGCAAGGTCCGCCGCAGTTACCGCCGCAGATGTTCACGACCGCTGCTCAATTGCTGGATTTGACGGATAGTATGTCTGCTTTGCCTTTATCGTTTCGCCTTCGAATGTATGGCGACTATATTTCAGTGGGGATACGGATTAACAATGATCAGAGAAACTCGTCCTAGTGCTACGAGACGGAAGAAAATTGATTGGAGTCTTGAGAAGTTGGGATCAATTCGGTATGGGTTAATTTAGTTGGCTTCAAATGCGATCGGTGATCTAATGCGCTCCAACTCTCGATTTCTACAGCGAATCTCGTTCTCCAGGATACTGTTGAGCGGTTGTATGCAGGCAATCTCTATGCGGAGATCTCCCGGGGTATTTTCTTGGTTCGAGGAGAGAATGTGTTGCTTCTCGGTGAAATTGTATGGTGCCCTAGAGATCTTTATATTTCCATTTTACCTTCTTGGTTCCACTTTTCCCTGGCTTCTTCTATTGTGGACTGTGCTTACATGATGGTTTGCGCCGTAATAGGACCTCGACAAGGAAGACGATATCCCGCCACATGTGCAAAAGGCCCCATTCGAGGAAGTCTTTAAACTGAAAAAGAAAGAAGATAGCGAGCGAAAGACTGGGGACAAGAAACGTCAGGGCAAGCTACAGGGTCTTGGCTTCGAGGCCGAACATAGCGGGGAGATCCTGTTCTAGGCTAGAGCAAGGGCCTTCTGTCGATTGATATCTGTCTACGGTGCTCTTTTACTGGGATATAGGCAGAATGAGACACTGTTTGCTCGTGAAGGGAATAGGGCAAATGTCTCAAAGTGGATTGATTTGATATGTGAGGCTAAGAATAAAAGGGCCTTGCAAGATCGTCGCGGAAGCCAGGCTATTGTTCTTCTTGGCCCATCGCCATACTGCGATATGACGAAGAATGCGGTGGATGTAGCGGCTTTCTTGGCTTTTCCTAAAGCTTACGAAGTGATCTGTCATCTAGTTGACGGTGTCACTGGAACTATTGGACTAAATATGGCTGGTATGATGAGGTGGTTGAGAACAAGATACAGGCTCGAGCCTGGTCAAATGATTGGATGATAGCGGCCATGTTTGACGATTCTGATGTCTCATTACGCTTTTCTTTTCTTTTCTTTTGTTTTCCTTTCAACTGTTTTATTCAAATATATGAACCAAGAACTCGCTGCTGGATGAGGCATGGTGCAGTTTGCCTTGCTCCCAGGACTCTCAGGATACCATGAAATACGAGTCTTGTGAAATCCCTAGAGAAATTCTGTGAATCGAACGAGTGTAGAATTGTTTCACTTGAATAAGATTAAGTTCTATGGACATGGGCTGATAGTTATCGATAGCTATCGATAGGGCCCGCCAAGAATTTATCTCCGTACCTTTTTTTTCCCAATTTTTTACTGTACCCAAAAAAACCATTCACTACTCAAGAAAAAAAAAAATCTCCGCTTTCACCGCACCTTCTTTTCTTACCTCCCTCCCCATACTAGTCGCAATTTTTGAAGCGACTTTCTCTACTTCCTGTCGGTTGATCCGCCCACCATGGCGACCCTGGCGGAGAAGCTCGAGAAGATCAAGTCTCCCAAATTGCAGAATCAGCACCATGTAAGTCCCGCGCGCTGTTGTGCCGCAAAACCAACCATTGCTAACTTTGTATGAGACGGCTGTCGTACTTTCTGCAGTGGAAGACACGCTCCGGGATCAGAACGCCGACTTCTCACCTACAGCTTACTTTGCAGCGCTACTTGCCTTGCTGTCTCAGTCGATCTCTGCCGAACAGGGCATTGTCAACAAGGATCTGGCGACCTCAGTGGTCTACCTCCTCGACATTACTACCGCCTACGCCCCCGCTCCAATTCTCCGTTCCAAGTTCTCCCAGATCCTCACCAGCCTTGCCCCCGCGCTCTCTTTGCCCGAATCCGAAGCTCCGTTGCTTAGACCCTCGATCGGTTGTCTCGAGTCGCTACTCATCGCTCAGGATGCCGCAGCATGGAATCTCCCACACACTCAGATCAGCCCGCGCCGGGCCACTGCGGGCTTGCTGAGTCTGTCTGTGGATCACCGCCCCAAGGTACGCAAGAGGGCCCAGGACGCTTTGATCAAGGTCCTGAAGACCCCTCCCCCCAGCCCGTCGCTTGATCACCCAGCTGCAGATATGTGTGCGGAGTCCGCACTGCGCACATTGGGTGACAGTATCGCCGCAGCAGCCAAACAGAAGCGGGGCCGTAATGATCCTCACACACATAACCATGATCCGTTGGTCATCCACTCCCTTCAACTGGTGAAGACGGTCGCGACCGCCTCAGGAGGCTGGCCGAGCAAGAAGATTGAGCCCTTATGCGAGTTGTTGATGAATGCTTCCCGATCGAGCAACGAGTATATCACTATGGGTGCGTTTGAGGTGTTCGAGGTTATTTTCTCCAGCATGGCCGACGAGTTCTCGTCCTCAAAGCTGCCCCGTCTTCTTGAGGCGATTTCCGAATTGAAGCCCGCACAGAACGATTCGCAGTTGCTTCCTCCATGGATTGCTGTTTTGTCCCGTGGTTACGATGTGTCTTCCCAGATCAGCCCCGAGGATACCTTCGAGAAGCTGCCCTCGTTGTTCGACATGATCTCCAGTTATTTGGCGTCGCCATCAAAGAATATTCGGATTTCGGCATCGGAATGTCTGGTTTCGTTCATGGCCAACTGCATTCCCCACAGTGTGATCATTGAGCCTTCAGTCTACGATGAGAAAACGCTCGAGAGGTTGGCCAAGAAGGCGACGAATCTGCTTTCCGTGAAGTACCAAGCGGCTTGGGCGGAAGTGTTCAATGTGTGCTCCGCGATGTTCGATAGTTTCAAATGGCGGTCCAGTCCGTTTTTGGATGACATTGTGAAGACTGTGGGAGAGCTCCGTAGTAATGAATCCTTCCATGGCAAGAAGCAGGCCGATCAGGTCCTCGGCAGTGCCGTTGAAGCCATGGGCCCTGCAGCGGTCCTTGAGATTCTGCCTCTAAATATCATTGAGCAGAAGGCTGGCCAACCGGGTCGCGTTTGGTTCCTCCCTGTGCTTCGAGACCATGTTACCAACACAAACCTCTCTCATTTCCGTTCCGAGCTCGTTCCTTTGAGTGAAGCCCTGTACCAGAAGGTTATGGCCTTCACAGCCGCAGAGAAGCCTGTGGAGACGAAGATCTTCGAAACACTTGTTCAGCAGACTTGGTCTATTCTTCCTGGATACTGCGAGCTGCCTTTGGATCTAGTTGAGGCTTTCGACCAGAGCTTTGCCGAGCTTCTCTCCAACGTGCTCTACAAGCAAGCTGATTTGCGTGTGGACATTTGCAAGGCTTTGCAGAATCTGGTTGAGTCAAACCAGGCCATTCTGTCCCTCGAGACGGAGGGTGATGACCTGGTTCTCCAGCGTAGGATTACCAAGAAGGATGCAGAGAAGAACATCGCCCATCTTGCCGGGTTTGCCAGCAACTTGCTGGCGGTGCTTTTCAACGTATACAGTCAGACACTTCCACACTACAGAGGCTACATTCTGCAGTGTATTAATGCTTACTTGAGTATCACGCCCGAGAAGGTTAGTCGAGCTCGCTTATTCCGCTACTCTTGAGCTACAAACTAATTAATATGTTACAGGAGCTCAATGATACATTTACACGTGTTACTACTATGCTGGAGTCGTCGGTGGTTTCAGAGAAGGAGGCTGCGGAAAAGCAGGGTCATCAACAGGGTGGGGCTGGTGACAAGATGCCTCCAACCTCTCACACTTTGATCGACTTGGTTATCGCCATGTCGATTTATCTACCTCGCTCCAGCTTTGCAAGCTTGTTCGCCATGGCTTCGGCTGTCCTGAATGGACATACTAGTGATCAGCAGCTGACCAAGAAAGCATACAAGTTGATTCCCCGTTTGGCCACCACTGAGACAGGTGCTGCTGCTCTCCGCGAACGGAGTTCCGAACTCCAAACCCTCATCCTTTCGACCGCGGATAAGACACCAGCCTCTGCTCGCCGTGACCGTATGCTTGCCATCGACGAGCTCATTACGTACCTACCAACCTCTGACCTGCATTTCATCCCCTCCATCCTTTCCGAGGTTGTCCTGGGCTGCAAGGAAAGCAACGAGAAGGCCAGAACTGCTTCCTTCGATCTACTCATCCACCTTGCGAAGAGAACTGCCGACTCTGAACTGAACCCAGCTGGAACCAAGATTCGCAACTCACTGGTACCCCACATGCCCGACAATGCTCCCGATGCTCCTGCAACCATGGAGGAATTCTTCACTATGGTGTCTGCGGGTCTGGCGGGTAGCTCACCACACATGGTTGCTGCCTCTGTGACAGCCTTGTCTCGCCTGTTCTTCGACTTCCACACCGAACTTCAACCGGCTGTGCGCTCCGACCTGGTGCAGACTGTGGAGCTGTTCCTTACCAGCAACAACCGCGAAATAGTCCGGTCTGTGCTCGGTTTCGTCAAGGTTGCCGTTGTCGTGCTTCCCGATGATGCTCTCCGTGCACGCATCAACTCTCTGGTACCAAACCTCATGGTATGGAGCAAGGAGCACAAGGGTCGTCTCCGCAGCAAGGTCAAGGGTATCTTGGACCGTCTGATCCGCCGCTTCGGTGCAGCCCCGATTGAAGAACTGGTTGGTGAGGCCGACCGGAAGCTAGTCGTGAACATCCGGAAGCAGCGCGAGCGTAGCAAGAAGAAGAAGCAGGCTGAGAAGGGTGACGAGGACGAAGAGGAAGAAGAGGCTGCTGACAACAAGAACGCCAAGGCCCAGTCTTACGGCAGCAACGCCTTCGACAGAGCCGTCTACGACTCCGACTTCTCCGACTCTGACGATGACGCCAGCGAACTCGATGTCGACGAACATGGCGACACCCACGCCATCAACAAGGGTGGCCGCAAGGGCAAGAAGTCCAACAAACAGAGCGAGCAATACATCCGCGAGAACGATGACAGCCCGCTGGACCTTCTCGCCCCTGACGCCTTGGCCAGTATCTCGACCACCAAGCCTAGCGTCCGCTTCCTCAACACCGGCCCCGGATCCCGCCGCAAGCACTCCGCTAAGGTCGACGCAGACGGCCGTCTCCTCCTGGGCGATGATGACAACGACGTCGAGATGTCCGGCGGCCTTGACGGCAACGCCGAAGCAGGCGACAGCGCAATCAACGCCTACGTCGCCGCCGTCAGCGGACCCGACGCCGTCCGTCGTGGCCAGCGCGGCAAGTTCAAGATGTCACAAGCCCAGAAGGGCAAATCCAACCGTGGAGACGACATGGACGTGGATGAGGGCGACGAACCCACCTCATCAAGAGGTGGCAACAAACAGCAAACCGGCCGTCGCGGTCTTGGGATGCCCAAGAGCCACGGACCCAGCGGAGGACGGATCCAAAAGCGAAAGCCCATGCGCGGCGGTCGCTTCGGAAAGAGGAGATAGAAAACAGAAATCCACCCTCCCCAATCTCACACATATCCAATTCATAACCTCCCACATCCGTTCTTCTTTTCTCCCCATACTTCCCAATTCACAAAAAGAAAACAATCTCTTAACCTATATGAATTGATGTTGATGAAACAGGAAACTGATGAAGTCCCTAAGTTAACAGTTTTTCTGTATTTGAAAGCATGGCTGGACAAAATTGAATCCCTTTTTTTTTCCGTTGTTGTTCGTTTGTGGTACAGTTCAGTTCAGTTGCACTGCGCAAAAATTCTCTGGTTGCATTGGAAGTTTCTCTGTAGTTGAAAACTTATCGTCTTTATTTTTATCTTTTATCTTTTTCTCTTCTCTTATTGTGATTACGTACATAGGTATCTTTATACCCTGAAGTTGCTGAAATATTATTGGTTCATGGGAATGCAGTGTTCGTATTTTTGTAGAGCGATGTGTGTCGGCAGTCTGTAGTGTGATTGATGCAATTAGGTGGAGGAATATGAACTATACAAAGGAAAACTCTTGCTGCATAGAACATGTCAGATGGGACAATGCACTGCGTACCGGACTACGAGACTACCAAACTCTATTACATCGGTCCAGCCAGTCACTTTGTCTGGTTAGAGATCACATTCGGCACGGGAAGCCAAGACCTTAAATTACGGGTAACCATGGATTAGGTAAAGTTCAGATATTTCAAGAGCAATGGATGGACCGATCACATAAAGAAGCAGATCAAAGGGTATGAGACCAGCCCGGGTATCAATTCGTATGAGGTAGTAGTACAGTACACAAAAGTTCCTGGTTCGTGATTCGATGATAATCCCTGTTGGCCTGCATATTAGCTGAGGCACCATGAGCAATTCCGTCAGGAGCCGTTTTCGTTCTTTCACAGCGCACATTGGATATTGGAAAGGAGAAAATAGAAGCAAAAAAAAGTACCAAAAAAAAAACTGAAAACTGCTCCTGGCGCCTATGCGACCAACCCAACTCCTGTACACATGAAATATCTCCTCAAATCAATGAGAAGGCGAAACAAAAAGATATCAGAAAAAGAAGAAAAAAGCCCCTCAAAAGTCATTCCACATATCCCACATATTGGTATCATGTCAACATCGAAAAGAGCCCAATAGCCAAGACGGGATCACGCTTAATAACAAAGAACGGAATAAAAATGAGAAAACGCAACAAGGATAATCTACAGACAGACTATTCGCGAGGCGGTTTCCGGGCCCTGCGTAGCCATATCTGCCACCATCGACAAACACCGAGTACGGCAGCACGGCCGTCGTCTTTCCGTTCGGTGCCATCGGGATTGCCCAGTACCATGGCGAAAACCCAGAAAAAGGCTGCGGTCCAGACGAGGAGGAGAAATGCGACGGAAAGAAGTGATGATAGCAAGAGGACCGCAATCAGGCCAAAAATGGAATAGTGTTCGCTTGGATCCGGGATGGATGACCCATCGGCGTCATTATATACCGATTGTGTCGCGGGACCCCGCAAACGAACTAATCGCTCATGAATATGCAATTGGGGTACCAGAAGATGGCACAACTGTTCGCGAAATGATGTTGATCGAAAATATGGGATGCAGGGGCAAATGCGGAAAGGTGAGACGAGAAGAACGAGGAGTAACCCGAAGACGGTATATAAGGATGCGCAAAGAGAAAATATGGGTACCGGGACGGACAATCGAAACTATGGACGCCAAATGGTTAGCCAGAAACGAGAGAAACAAAGACATGAAAGGCTAATCCTTACTAGCATCAGCAGGGCATCCTGACTATCATCCGCCAAGGGTTCTTCCGTATGAATCGCTCGTTTCTGAAGGCGGGTTGCGCCGAGATGATGATTATCGCTCGACATGTACGACGAATGATCCGTCCAACTCCTCCGGCCACGTTCTTCTTTACGAGCCGCTCCACCACTATACGAAGTTTGTGTCAATATGGAACCGTTGTCCAGATAGGGCGAGGATACGAACGTCATCGGAGCCACGACCGGCACCTCAGAATCCGGATAGATTGACTCCGCCGGGGGCTGACGGTGGGGAGGCTTATGGGACTGTTGAGAATGGCGATGGGAATGCCGAGGGTAGGTATTATCCCATGAATCGGAGGAGGGATAAGCGTTGGGTAATGTATTCTCGACCGAATTGAGTTCCGGATAACGGAAATCATGCCCGTGATTAGGCAATGATGGGGGCCCCGGGGGAAGATGTGCGGCCGCAGGAGCAGGAGTCGAATCGTGGAGATATGCCGTCACGCGATGATCATGGTCCTGGTAATAGGCGGGAGAATGGGACATCTCCGGCTGCCTCATGTTGGAGCGGATGATAAAAAGGGAGACGAAAGAGTCGGTGGAGAAATCAAGGGCGTGATAGCGTTTCGACGGCCCCCCCTTCAGAAATGCGACACAGAGTGGTACAGAATCGTACACAGGGCGACAAGGTTATGCTCACCGCATGGCTCGCAGCGCAAGGGGCATACCCGCTGATAAAGGCAAGTGACGATCCCACAGCAAGGTGGGGGAGAAAGGTAGTGGTAGAAGGGGGGAGGGAAAGGACCAGATAAGGTGAGGAGGGCTGATCGGAGGGATGGAGGAGACGGACAGAGGAGCGGAAGAAGGGGAAACTTATAAGAGTGCCATGGACAAGCAATAGTAGGACAGAGCGGAAGTCCAAGACAAGGACAAGAAAAAAAGGCAGAGCTCAAATGCAGCGGAAAGGCTCTCCTTCTTCTGCTTTTTCTTCGCTGCCAAGACGCCCAGATGCCGAGCCCTTGGCACCCTGGACGACGTCAATAGATGGTCACTTTCTTCATTTTTTTTTTTTTTCTTTTTACTTTTCTTCCTCCCCTCAATAATTGTGGGTGAAGATATCATGTATATATCACGGAGGTAGATCGAAGTCCATGGTCGGGGAGAAACGACGGAGAAAGGATCCTCGGGGCTGAGAGAAGACCCGCGCCATTTGGGCGATACAACAAAATGTTGAAGATGCTTGTGTTCGTGTCCCGTCGAGTAAAGAATGGATGGGGGTCAATACCGTAAACCTACGGAGTCATACGGGCCTCGGTGGTCACTGCAGTATTGGCACTTTACCTTTTCTAGCCACTCCGCCAAGATGCCAAGAGCCCTGCGGGGATTTCGACAACACCTAAAGGCGCCGTTATTGGCTGCCTGGACAAAGGAAAGTGTCTATGATCCGCGTTCGGAGGTGGATGGGCGGCTTGGCAGTACAACACCAGATCTTTTGGGGGCACTAGTTTGCGTACGGCGTATGCGCCATTACATACCCTAATACTTTGGTGGTTTTTTTGTTTTCCATGTTTCGTTTTATTCGTCAACTGGTTTCATCTTCCCCTTTATAACTAATTCCACATTGTTGGTTATCTTGCGCATATAGACATGGATCTCTATTCAGATGTCCCCATTGTGTGATGGAACCTCCTTCATGATAAACCAAACCTCGGAGGGATGAATGAGAGTTACGAAAGTCAATCGATGGCTGAAACCTCGAAGAACGAGTCGCTCTTCCCACAACCACGCCGAGCCAATTGCCCAGAGTCGCCGAGAGATTGGCAGTCGTCCCCCTTCCCTCATCACTTTTTACAGTGGGCGTCGTGTCTAAAGTGGCGCAGGAAACGATCAATATATTAGGTAAACAGCAACTGCACAACTATTTCTGTCTCGGATTGTCAGACGTGGCCTGGCCGCGATCGTCACAACTACTGCAGTCGATCGGCGAGCAGAAGATATTTACCATGTAATAGAGATTCTGGAGGTAGTGTATCCCGATGTGGCTCTCCTACAAGCTCTCTATCGGAGTGGACTGCTTGCCAGCTTGCCCCGAGAAGATGTCGATCCCTAGCAGTATCCGACCAGCTTCTCCTCGGATCTCCCACCGGCTCGAGCACAAATGACATGTGGCGCTGCACGGCATAGAATTCTAATCTCTGGCACTCACAATGAAAGTCTTGTCCTTTCATTGTTACTAGCATTCTCTGGGCAGCAGTTACCGTTGGCTCGTTTTATCTCGCAACAGTTCCAGGCGCCTTGGCCACGCTGCCGAGAGAACCCCAGGGATGAAGCGCAACCTCGTGCTCTTGGCCAGGGACAACATGTCATTTGTCATAACCAAGACTCCCGTAGCTAGAGCGGAGTAAGGTCTGGGGAAGCGGGTATGACCGCTCACGATCCCTAAAGTTGTTACCTATAAGGTGTGTACCACGAAGCATACGTACTCATAGCTTGGCAATAGAGCCGCTATAAGAGTGGCGCGCGATGAGGTTCGTTCTTATCAGGTTAGAAATGGAAAAAAGAAAAGATAATCTACTCCCACATAACTGTATTAACCATATCAATATATCTCGGTGACAGTCGATGAGCACAGTTCATCATATGCTGCTGTAACACGCCATCAGCCCACGTTATATTAAAGTCGGGTCAAATACATAATTCCGTCAGCCTTGGCGCCGATAAAGTCTCAATGAAATGAGTGCCCAATCCACTAGGGTCATCATCAGTCTTGCGTAACAGTTGGCTGTAGCGGTGTCGGAAAACCCGCGATAAAGACAGCCATTTGATTTCCGGCACCTATTATTGGACCATACATGACTACGAAACCTATGTAAATATTCCCTAAAATAACGATCTGTCGGATGGTCGGTCATGTGCGTTATAGGAAACTTTCGCTGCACGCCCAACTATTCAACTTTAATTTATTCAAACGGCTTCGACACACATAAGCGACACACTTAAATACTTTAGATTGTCAGAATTATTCGACGGTGCCGGTTAGCCGAGTGGGCAACTGAAATCTCGTGGCCTTACCGGGCTGGCCATCAAACGCCCCCACTCTGGGAAAACCAAGTGCTGGACCGCTGTCTCAGCCTTGATGCAGTGGTTGACACCCTTATTCACTCCACAGGCTCGACCGTTTGTTCAAGTTAACACCAGATGCTGACCATATTCCACAGATCTATTAAGACTCATACATTAGATTACAGATGAATGATATCCATCCAAATGATTATACTCCTACTAGTCATGCAGATCTCGGCCGATAGTATGAGCACGGATTGTCCTCAAGATCTGCATATGGGGGCCAATTGCGGTTATCTCGTGTGTGGGTAGAGGGAGCATCAGAACAGATGGCCCGAGGTTCTACCGCCTACATCGACGTCAAATGGGAACAATACTTCTGTATCTAACCCTACATTAAGCAAGATCCCATCCACAAATATCATCACTTACTCACGGATGTACATATATATATATATATATATATGCACATGACGCCATACATACAACGCAGGCAAAAAAAGAGCGAGAAGTATCTCCCGAGAGAATCAAAATAATCATCAAGTCCCTCCACGCCACAAGATCAATCGCCACCCCCCCAGCTTAGCACACCCAGTGACGCTGATCCAGGACATGTAGAATGTTGTCATCCGGCGATTGTTTACTATGTTTATCCACCTACATACCATGAATGCCCAGTCCACATGCAAGGAGGTAGTGGAGCCGATAACACATCAAACCCACATATGTATGCGGTCCCCTGCATCTGAGAATAGATATGGACCCACCAACCCAAGCAAAAAAGCAGGTTCCGCTTCATAGGAAATGTCTCCATCATAGGGCTCTTGTTGTAAGGGTATGTGATACGGCAGATGTCATGTTCCCTTTTCCTTCTTTCCTTCGGGGTGGTTTGGGGGAACTATTGATTCATTTAAACTTTATCGTGCTTCATTGGGCTAGCTTGAGGTCGATTGTAGCGGGCATTTCTAAGCCGTTCTGATCGGGTTTGCTCGTTGATCTTCGTAGAGTTGGTATGTGTCTGATGGGTGGTTGAGTTATGGAACATTCCTGTGGGTCTGATCATACCCGTCACGACGGAAGGGGATATGTTATGGGTCTAATATTGTCCTGATGTGGTTGATCTCGGCAGTTTCCTCTAGCATATGCCCGTATGTATTGTGCCGAAACATCATAATTCTGTCAAGGGGCATATTTAGTGAATCATGACTCGAGTGGTATGGTTGGTTTATTGACGCCATATGAGACGTGTAGGAACACAGAATCTCGGACATGGGCTAACATACGTTCTGTAGCTGGATATTGTGACAGAATTTGGCTGCAGCTGGAGATTCGCCGAATGCATCTAGTGGAGCTTCTCTAGTCACGTCACTACGGTATGAACCATCGATCATGACCGATAATAAGTATCTTTTGGGTAACAGATACTACTGAGAAAGGCCTTTGGATTTTATAACCCACCGCTAGCTAGCATACTATACAAAAAAAGGCTTCTAAGCCTCAGACTTATCAATACCAACCCACAGAACGAGCCAACAGCCCCCTCAAAACACCAAGTTCAGGGCCCATACCCCAATGCTAGGTCGAGTAAGCTCAATATAAGGTTCAACACTCCTCAAGCAACATCCCTTCTCCATTTCAACAAAAACACATGATCCTAAACTTGAATCCAAGACCCCCTATTGAATCATTCATCACACCTTCAGAAACGGCCATAGGGCTGGAATGCTAGCAAGTAGTTCCCAGATTCCTCGTATCTAACATTCCACGTCGCACTGGTTCGTTACGTTCCCGGACATTCCTGTCCCTTACGGTAAATTGGCATCCCAGAAACCTGGCCCATTTACTTTATCCTCACGAGTTCCACTTTTGAACTGTACGGCATACTATAGTAGTAAGTTCCCAGCGACATCCACTCTTTATGAGTGCTATATATTTTATCTACTCAGTACCTATCAAACACCTGGAAACATGAGTCCCCCTTTAAGTAAAAAACACAATAAGAGGTGCCCACTCAGGGACCGGAAGCAACCGATTGAGATCGACAAGGCCTTATTTATTTACCTCATCATTTGAATGCCGCATTACAGACCCCGAACTTACTTCAATTGTGAAGTATCCGAAACAAGTGCAGCAGAAGCAAGGACCGATCCGACCGGTATTTACCGGGAGATTAGAGCTCAAGAAAGGGAAAGTGAAAGGGGTCCTTTTTTTTTATAAAAAAAAAATTTTTTGAAGAAAGAAAAGAAGAAGGAAGGGGGTGGGGGGAAAGAGAAAAAAGGGTCCTGTCCATGGCAACTGTCAAATAGTCCAGAATAGACATAGATCCTGATGATGAGATGAATATGTGCAACGGTGGAGATTCCTGTGGCGACTGTAATGTAAATGTAAATGTGCAGTATAAATCCTTGCCCAGCGCAGTGTTAATCGTATCCCTGGAGTGCAGTTCGATGCAACACGCACAGCAGGACAGATTCGGATCCTGTTGGGTGAACTGCAGACTTTGCTGTGTAACTCAAATATATATATATCAACACTAGTTGATAAATGGGTGAAGAAGAAGCGAGGAGGAACAAGGAAAGATGAAGAGGAAAAAGAAGAAAAGCGAAACCTGCGATTTTCCATATCTTTTTTTTTTATTTTCTTTTTCATGAATTTTGCTTCACATGGATCAGTAGTAGCATTAATAATAGCGCGCCCAATTCATTTCTCGCCCGTGCGCTCGCCTATACGCAGCATCAGCAATTAGATCCTTTCTGTCAACTGTGTGCCCAAGTGACACGAGTGATGGGCGACTGGGCCATCTTGCTTACTAGTAGTACTCCGCACTACGAGTAGGTAGGACCTTCCAATCCTAGTCCGCAGACATGCATTGCATTGCAGCAACAGGTAGTCCAGAATCGTAGCAGGGATTGGTGTTACATCCTTGCTGATGGGGTTATTTTCATGCTGCAGTTAGCAAAGCTTAAATGATTTGTTGGGGGGGTGTGTCTGTGTGCCGTTTTATGCACCTCTCTCTATCTTGTTCTAGGTAGACTGGTTTGATGGTGTGTGTGGGGGGGGGAAGTAACTACGAGGTTCTTGGCATTCATTGATCGTCATTCTTGTATTCGGGCTGTTTGATTTTTGTTCTGATGTGCTGGAGTCCACTGCGACTCCGTTTTTTCGAACCTTTTTTTAGGACCATCTGTTTCAGGTGCGCGGCTATGCTGGGCTTGGCTAGGTATGTGCTCGGGATAATGGATGTTACATTGCCCTTGGGCGGGCAAAGAAGACGATCAAAATATTTCTTGAATATGAGGGAGGGTGTGTCAAAATATATATAGGTATGTTGCGAGGATGCAATGTTCGCTTCTGTCGTCAATGTTACCAGCATCTACAGTGCGATAGGGAAATCTGTATATTTCAAGTACTGTACGCCCGCCCAGCTCCGTTCTCAATCGAGATCGTCGACTTCCTCCTAAGTGAAGAAATGAGACTAGCGCGATCCTTTGATATAGGTGAAAATAAAGAATAAACAACCTTTGTACTTAACGGCGCTATGATAGTTTTAAAGAGAGACCACTAGTCTTGATTAAAATAGAGATCGACACACCCCGGGCAGTGGCTGATTGCTGTCATGATAATTTCATGATTGCATATACAGTGTTAAATACAGGGAAACAAGTAAATGAATAGTAAGTATGGTATTGCTTTACAACACAAACGAACGGCCCCTGGTTCGTTATTGTATGGAGCAGCTGTCACCTGAAGGATCATCATCACGTGACATAAGTACACGCAGTCAAAGAATGAAGGCATCTCCCCACGAGCAGAATGTTCTCGGAATGGGAACCTTCTAATCGACTACGTGTTCTTATTCTTATCTTCATAGTATGTACATAGCACAGGGCACAAGCTAGCTTGAATAACTAGTGCAGTAGATCATTCGATCATAGCAAAATATTTCACCCCCCAGAGATGAGATTGTTCGGAGATTCAGGGCTGAGACTCGGCCCCGACAAAACGGAGTGCCGAGATGTACAGTATAGGGGGGCGTGAACGACAGAGTAGACTCACGCTAGGAGACCACTTTCCCCCTAACAAGGGAAAGGGTTAAGGATGTCGGGTGGCCCGCCTAAAGTTAGTTAGGATTCCCGGCGTTAGAAACCTCAAAGTTAGGGACCCTTGTGGGAACGAAGCACCACCTAAGCGAAGGAATGGAGATAGTGTGGGTGTGTGGATGTGCTAGTGAGGAGTCTGGCATCTTTAGAACGGCCCATTATTCATTGTTGTGGAAGGGGCTTAATCACAGAAAATGAAAAATGAAAAATAGAAAAAAAAGAAAAGATCGGCCCACTCAGGTGATGTATCAACTTATCAAGATCAACTGAAAAGCCGACGGATCAGCATCGGAAAGGCCCCACTTGATGGAATCTGTGGCTGCCGCTAGGGTGGCTGGTGGCATTTCCTGTGCGTTGTCCTGTCAGGTGACTAAGTACTTATATAAGCACAGTTGCCGCAGAGTCTCTCAGCGATCCATGACGGAAGAGGCAAAGCTGAGGAAAGGGTAAAGAATTTAATAAAAAAGGCTTTGGGTAGTATCACACTTGTAGCCGCCTGCGTCGCCTTGTCAAATGAATCACTACGTCTTGGTGTGGATCTGGAGCCAAACATTGAACGCAACTACCACTATCCCCATATTATGGACCTAGGGATTTCGAAGTAAAACTTCCCAAGGTCCAGAGAAAAAGGGGAAGGAGAGTTTTAGATAGCAAAAAAAAAAAAAAAAAAAAAGCCATATCAACATATGCAGCAATCCCCTGTAAGCGAGCACTGACCGTTTACCTCAACCGATCCCTGTCGCCGGGGATATGCAAGCCAGGTTGACGTACTCTTGTATGCCAGTGTCAGATGGTGGAGGGAGGGGGAAAGAGACGTTTGAAGGAGGGTGGAGGAAGAGAGGGGTTGGCCCGGATATTGGTAGTATTGAGATCCGTCAGTCGTTACTTGCTCCTGAGTTTGGGAGCATGGGGATTGGAGAATGGGCCGCAGAGGGTCCTACTCCA
Organism: Aspergillus caelatus; assembly: GCF_009193585.1. Lineage (NCBI taxonomy): Eukaryota > Fungi > Ascomycota > Eurotiomycetes > Eurotiales > Aspergillaceae > Aspergillus > Aspergillus caelatus. The sequence continues at coordinate 21,271 of NW_022475460.1, forward strand.
TATGTGCGTATTGTCCGGCACAGTCTAAGATGCAGACGGTTAGTACGGAGGAGGGAAGCCAGTTTCTGGGATTATTGGGGGCCACTGCAACATTTGCAGGTGGCCCAAGTGGAGACTGCCTCATGCCTAACTAGGCTGCCGGGAGCTTAGGTAGTTGAGCTTATGGCCATAACGCCAGTCATGTATGTCGGTTGAAGACCCACCAGGGCAGTCAGGAATTATTGGTGGCACTTTCGTAAATAATGCCATATTTTATTAAATAATAATTAATGGCACGGGGAAGAGAGGGTCGGTGGGTCCATGTTCCATGGTCCACCCGCAGCCTCTCGGCGAGTCACAACCGGGGGTTCGTGCTACTCGACTTACGTCCTGCAATCCCTGGAGTTGCTTTTCTGGCTCCGGCGCTTGCATCCTCGTCAGACACTGCCCTGTTTCGGGACGGTTCGACTCCATTGAAACTAAAATTTGAAAATAAAAATAAAAATAAAAATAAAGATTTTTTCTTTTTTCTAAACCCGCTTAAATCATACTTACCTACTCCGTTTTCCTACAGTTAATATTTTAGTAGTGTACGTCGTCTACTAATTTTAATTAATTCTAATTTGCTACTTTTCTCTGCACTAAGGTCCATGCTACTATTTATCACACTTTGCGCCCCGCTCGCCAACGTGAGCCTCCTCTTTCCATCCCTCTCATACTCCTGTATCGAAAAAGCCACAGTGAAATGTAGAATATTAGAGTTGCGTAGCGAAAAATATGATCATTTATCAGTAAATCCATAAAGTCCTCGAAACCATGATGAGCGTGGATATAGATAGACTGTCAATAGAAGACATACTTTGTAGAAAAGAAGAATAAAAAATCGTGGGAATAATATAGAAAAATTCCCATTCGTGTCAAATAGATTTTGTGCACTGACTCGACTGGGATCTATCAAGACCTTGGGTAAGACAAGTCAACGAGGGAGACGATCTTCCCTGTACCCTGTTGTACTTTGCTCCTGCATTCAAATGCGCACACCTGAGATTCCGGTGCCCGGAAAATATTAACTGTAAATACCCGCGGACACGACTCCAGATTGTCCCCACCCACTAGACCGTTCCTGGTCGTAAGCTGTCTGTCTTCGGCTTGGCGCCGGACGACCGCCATCTCACCTTTTTCCGTGCTTTCCTTTGCTTTCGCTGACTGCTCGAGAGCTGCACAACCACTAGCGCCGCTTGGCAAATTTCACCCTCTACCACCAGCCCCTCGACCTTTCTCTCCTCTTCCTCTTCTTCCTTCTCTCTCGCTTTCCTCTGCTTCTTTCCTTTGCTTTTCCTTTTTCTTCGCTTTTTCCTGTTGGTGACTTTGCCCTGTTCCCTATACATTTCATTACCTCCATTTGCATCTCAATTCCTTTCCTCTCCCCTTCCGTTACCCACCCTCCCTTTCTCGGCTATTGGGTTGTGCCTTACTCATAGCGCCAACTCTCGCCGGCCGAGGCCCTTCCCCTTTTCATATTACCTTCGCATACTTTCGCAATCTTTCGGTCCTACGGTGCTGGCCTTTCAGTTCTACATCAGGGCGATTGACTGTGCGCGATCCTTGGCGCTTCTGTCTTCCGTACATCAGCTTCACTCCCGGCGAAGCGCGTGATTGAACGGAACTTTCAACCATTCTGGTCAAGGCGCCAAGGCTTATTAAATTGACAATCTCGACCTGAATCACGATTGTCATTGAGAGTGGCCTCGAAAAGAAAAAGTTGCGCTTGCGGGAACCGTTGGGCCTTGGTACGCGCGTAGACCTACATCGTGGTTCCGTGAGTGGTTGGATTGCATCATCGTGTCGCAGGGTTTATGGGGTCCGAAGCTACAACATCACGAAGCTCGGTTACTTTACGATTCGTCTAGTGTCTCACCTTGACTATGGCTCACACCCAGCCATCGCCCACAGGAGGCGTCACACCTCACCATGGCCATCTTGCTGCTCATCCGCAGGTTAATGGTCACATGCCTTTGCAATCGCAGGGCCAGAAGGGACCTCCCATGAGCACTGCTCAAAAGATTGCCGCGCTGAACGAGCAGGTGTGGCTTCAAATTGGTACGTTAAGACATTGCGCATGTTTTTCCATAGCCCTTTTAAGCCCTCACGCGACACGTACACTGACCGCTTCTCCTAGGTGGTCTAACTGAACTGATGGGAGACCTTGACGGTGCTATGAATGCATACGAACAGGCTTTGAGGCATAATCAATGGTCTATTCCTGCAATGAATGCGATATCCTGCATCCTGCGGACCAAGGAACAATTTCCGAAGGCGATTGAATATTTGCAGAATATTCTGAAGTTGGACCCAACGAGCGGCGAAACATGGGGCAGTTTGGGTATGTGTTCACTAACAACATACCTGCAACGAGCAGTTGACTGACTAGCAGCTCAGGTCATTGTCATCTCATGATGGATAATTTGCAAGAGGCATATACCTCTTACCAGCAAGCGCTCTATCATCTGCGTGATCCTAAGGTATGTTGGGCCGATTCTCTATATAACATAACATCAGCCTAACTCATGATCGTTTTAATAGGAACCCAAATTGTGGTACGGTATCGGTATCCTTTACGATCGTTATGGTTCCCTCGACCACGCCGAAGAAGCCTTCTCCCAGGTCATGAGAATGGCGCCTGATTTCGAGAAAGCCAACGAGATCTACTTTAGATTGGGAATAATTTACAAGCAGCAGCAGAAGTTTAACCAGAGTCTGGAGGTTAGTATCTATGCGTCAAAGTCAAAATCTGGTCATTTCCCTGATTCTTTAATTCCAGTGCTTCAAATATATTGTCACCGATCCCCCACGTCCTCTCACGGAGGAAGATATCTGGTTTCAGATTGGCCATGTCCACGAGCAACAAAAAGACGTGAGTTTTCTAACCCACCATGTTTAAAGATAGGCTCGAGCTAACCCTGGCAGTTTGATTCGGCGCAACAAGCCTATAGGCGGGTTCTTGATCGTGATCCGAATCACGCGAAGGTTTTGCAACAGCTTGGGTGGCTGTATCACCAACAGAGCAACAGCTACGCCAGCCAGGAAAAGGCAATCGAGTACCTTGAGAAATCGGTTAGCGCAGGTAGGTTTCTAAGCATGGTTTAAAAGAAGAAAGTGACGAGTCTAACGGTCTGTGCTTGTGATAGACAACACGGATGCGCAGAGTTGGTACCTGCTTGGCCGATGCTACATGTCCCAAGCCAAGTATCCCAAGGCGTACGAGGCCTACCAACAAGCCGTCTACCGGGACGGTCGGAACCCAACTTTCTGGTGTTCTATTGGTGTACTTTATTACCAAATCAATCAGTACCGCGATGCGTTGGATGCCTACTCGCGTGCTATTCGCCTAAATCCTTACATTTCGGAAGTTTGGTATGACTTGGGAACTCTGGTAAGCTCACGGATACCCGAGAAGACACCAATGGATGAGACTAACTTTCTATCCAGTACGAATCCTGCAACAACCAAATTACGGATGCTCTCGACGCGTACGGTCGTGCTGCCGATCTGGACCCGAGCAACGTCCACATCAAAGCACGCCTGCAGCTCCTTCAGAGTCAGTTGTCAGGCACCAACCAGAGCAATGCGCCGGCTCCTCAACCTCAGGATGTCCACCCGCAGGCCTACCAGACTGGTGTTGGAGGACCTCCCGCTCCTCAATGGGGTGCACCGGCACCGACTGGTGGTCCTCCTCCCCAGCCCCCTGCTCCACCAAGGCAGATTGCTGATTGGAACCGTGGCATCAATGAACTTCAATCTCAGGCTCACGCTCAAGCCCAGGCGGCAAATGGATTTGACCACAGAGATGCGGTTCGAGCCCCCGCAGCTATTCAGCAACCCAGCCCACGCCAGGAGCCAGGAAGGGGCTTCCCCGACGCTGTCCGTCCTCAGCCTACCACAGCTCGTTCCCCGAAGACTGCACTAGCCGGCCAGGGCGTGTACGCGCCTGCACATGCACTTCCTCAGATTGCAAACCCACCTGCCCCGTCTCACGAGCGTGCCCCTAGTGGTGCTGGCGGTTTGCCTTCGGCAACTCGAGGACCGTTACCTCCTGCCCCCGCAGGGCCCCCTTTTGCTCCCGGTGCGCCTAATGGTGCTCCTACTTCTGGCGGCCCTTTACCCCCTTATCATCGCCCATTCACCCCTCCGGCTGAGATCAGGCCTATCCGTGATGAGCGACCCTCGTCTCCTGGTTCCACTTACCCACACCAGCAGTATCATCACGGTCCTAGCGTGCCTCCTGTACAGGGCGCTGGCAGCACTGGAATTGCGGGCGGTGCACCCGCGCCTCCATCCGCCATCACTGCCGCTGAGGCCGCTGCTCGCGAACGTGAAGATCGTCCCGCATCTGCAATGAAGCGTGCTCGCGAGTGGGAATCTGAGTCCGCACCCGTTAAGAAGATTGCGAATGAGGAAAGCCGTGCTCGTCTCGATGAGCAGCTTCCTCGTCGTGTCAGTCCTCCAAACCGCATGCCTTCCCCCGGCGAGATGCAGCGTCGTAGCTCGTCTGAAGTTCGACGCGAAGACCAACGTCGTATCAACGAAAGTTACCATCCTTCTGAGGCGGCTCATCATCCTCCGACGCTGCCATCCATCCAGCACATGCCACCACACGCCTCTGGCTCTGGTCTTCCTCCAATGGCTGAAGGGTCTGCTCCGGCAGCTAACGGACCACAGCCTGGACCTTCTGCTCCTGTGCAGGTTAAGGAGGAGCCGGCCCGCGGCGAGCAACCCCCTGCTCATGAACCAGCTGCGCGGAAGATGGACGTGGACGAGAACTATGATGACGATGGCGATGATGATAAAAGAGCCAGCACTGCTGTAAAGGGCAGCCCTCCTGCCAGCGGATCAAACAATACCAACAATGCCACCAATGGCAGCCAGACTTCACAGTCGAAACCGGAGTCAACAGCCTAGGGACGCCACTACATATGAGTTTCCTACTGTCTCCATTGATGAATGTACCATGTTGCCTATGGACTGAGCCTGAAACAAAAAAGCTCACATGAAGTTATCATTATGAGACTTCTTGTTGCCTTCGCTTACTTCTACTCCGATTTCTTTTCTTTTCTTCTCTTTTTACTATCTATATATTTCATCTCTTTCTACCCCCTTCCCTTGATTTCCCTCTACTTTTGGGCCTACCATTTCCTGGTGGCGTTCACATTTGTCTGCTACCTTAGCCACTTGGTCTGTATTGTATGACTCCGAACGGCACATTAGGAAGGCGATGCACGTTTCCCACTTTGTGCTATTGTATCTATTCTATTTTTTCTAAATTTTTCTGTTTTCTTACATTTGTATGCCCTGCGACAACCCATCCGTTCTCATCTCCTGTCTTAGTCTTTTTAACTCTTGATGATTGAAGGTAGCAACAACAAAAAATGGCAAACTAGATCAAGTACTTTATGAGCTAGTGGTTTTCATTTTAATGCGTAGTAAGGCAGTAAGGTTTGGTGGTAGGTGCTACCGAACCTTCTGTACGACCCTTAGCCCGTGTCTGGAGCGGCCGGGGCCGATTCTCCATGTGCAACGGGAGAGGTATCAAGTAGTACTAAGTAGTACTAAGTAACCGTAGTCGTCCTGTTGTACTGATAGGGCTTTCACTGGTTACGTACAACGTTATGGGGTCAGAAGGAACCGCCGAAGTTACTAATAATGGTATGGTGGCCGAACATCAATGGTGCCTCAGGCACAAATTGGGAGTCGCTTACCGTCGCGGCAGTACCTAACCTTAACGGGATTAGCGGCGGCATCGCTTAGGTCAGCCCACACTCGTTAAGCGTGCAAAATATGACTTTGCGGCCGATTCAGAGATAGACACTGTCACTCACCACTTCGACGACTAACGACAACAGGGTCAAGATGTGAGTTACCACGCTGGCGCAATGCCATCATGTCCTCAAAAGAATCAAATCGCTGATTTTTATTCTCTGTAACAGGAGTCACCGGAAGTACGAAGCGCCTCGGCACGGTTCGTCAATCTTTGCTCAGTTTTTTTTCGGGCGACTTCGAATTTTGAGGTCGTGAGTGTGTTTTGTGTGCGTCCTACTGACACAACTCTTCACAGGCTCCCTTGCCTACCTGCCCCGCAAGCGCGCTGCCAGACACCGTGGAAAGGTCAAGAGGTTAGTTTTGGATGAAAATTTCCATGTTCAAATGGGATATTGGAAGGCAGGATACTGAGACCCACGACAGCTTCCCCAAGGATGACCCCAAGAAGCCCGTCCACCTGACGGCCTCCATGGGTTACAAGGCCGGTATGACCACTGTTGTCCGTGACCTTGACAGACCCGGTGCCAAGATGCACAAGAAGGAGGTTGTCGAGGCTGTCACCGTCATCGAGACCCCTCCCGTATGTTACACCTATCAATTATTTGACCCCAGTGGGTGCGTAAGTGCAACGTACTCACAAATCTTATCTAGCTTGTCGCTATCGGTGTCGTCGGTTACATTGAGACTCCCCGTGGTCTCCGCTCTCTCACCACCGTCTGGGCTGAGCACTTGAGCGACGAGGTCAAGCGCCGCTTCTACAAGAACTGGTACAAGAGCAAGAAGAAGGCCTTCACCAAGTACGCCAAGCAGCACGCTGAGGAGAGCGGTGCCTCCATCACCCGCGAGCTTGAGCGCATCAAGAAGTACTGCACTGTCGTCCGTGTGCTCGCCCACACCCAGATCCGCAAGACCCCTCTCAAGCAGAAGAAGGCCCATCTTATGGAGATCCAGGTCAACGGTGGCTCCGTTGCCGACAAGGTTGACTTCGCCCGCAACCTCTTCGAGAAGACCATTGAGATCGACTCCGTCTTCGAGAAGGACGAGGTGATCGACGTTATTGCTGTCACCAAGGGTCACGGTTTCCAGGGTGTCACCAGCCGTTGGGGTACCAAGAAGCTTCCCCGTAAGACCCACAAGGGTCTGCGTAAGGTCGCCTGTATCGGTGCCTGGCACCCTAACCACGTCCAGTGGACTGTTGCCCGTGCTGGTCAGATGGGTTACCACCACCGTACCTCCTGCAACCACAAGGTCTACCGTATCGGTAAGGGCACCGACGAGGGTAACGCCTCCACCGACTTCGATATCTCCAAGAAGCAGATCACTCCGTAAGTACCCCGTGGAATGACCTCTGTGTGGGTTGACATGCAGTGACTAACTATCCCGCAGTATGGGTGGCTTCGTCCGCTATGGTGAGGTTAAGAACGACTTCGTCATGCTCAAGGGTTGCGTCCCTGGTGTCAAGAAGCGTGTCATGACCCTGCGCAAGACTCTCTACCCCCAGACCAGCCGCAAGGCCACCGAGAAGATCGAGCTCAAGTGGGTCGATACCTCTTCCGAGTTCGGCCACGGTGCCTTCCAGACCCCCGAGGAGAAGCGCGCTTTCTTGGGTACCCTCAAGAAGGACCTTGTTACTTCCGCTTAAGGTGTTTATGGATATGATACGGTGTAGTGCAAATTATTTATTTTTTCAATAAAAAAGCGAATACCTTCCAAGTCTAGGGTGCGACTGGAGATCGTCATTTTCTATTAGGTTTACGTAGCTGCAAGGCAAATTTCATGACATTCAAAAGACCGCCCTCGACGAGCAGAAAAATTCTCCTGTAGGAATGTCCATTTCTGGCAATCTGCACTGCACTATAGTATCGAATTGCAATTTGTGCGGTGGGAAAACCTTGGCGCCTCCCTGACGCAGTCCAGAAGAAATACCTTTAAACTTTGGAAGACATGACTCTTTCATGCCCTTTGTATGCTCCTCTCTGTTCTACGGTAGCGATCAGCTCCATCGAACTCTGAAGACCGTGCTTGACTCCATAATACTTGACTGTCCACAGCCCGAACCCTTTCTTCCGTGGCAAAACTCCCGTACAACTCTCAGCATCCAATCCCCATGCCGCTCAGCCGCCGAGGGCATTGCGTCATTGATCGCATCTGGTGTTGGGCTTCAATCTCATCGCCAGAAGTCCGCAAACTTCCCCTCCTCCCTTCATTCATCCAACTTCCACTCAAGAACTATCCCTCTTCCTCTTGCCAAATCCGCCATCTTCATAGGATACTCTTCGTGAGCCCTCACCGAACCCGCGACAACATCACTGTTTCACCACGTACCCCTCTCCAACCCACCATCTCGCGCACAATGTCTGACGACGCGTACATGAACTTCCTGAACAAGGCCAACGCAGACCTGGACACCGGGCGAGCTCAACAAACACAGGACTCTCCCGCCGTTCGTACCGAAACAGTCGAAACGGGCGTCCGCATCCCAACTCCCCTGACTTCAGTCGACGCCTACTACATCTCTGAAACCGATGAACCGTTCGAACCTGTCGCACTGCGATGGGAGGGCGCATCTAGAGGAATTTTCCCTGATCCTTGTACGTGACTCTTGTAAGCCCTAGTTTTCACAACCTCAAAGAGGCAGTTCACCGAAAACAGTCAATCTCAAGTGATCCATGCTAACTACATCTACCAAAGCGCATCTATCCAGTCTGATCTCGCCGAATGCGGATCTTTCATCATCGATTACTACTATGTCGCCATCTTCATTTGATCCGAAGAATCAGTACCCGTCTGCGCTGCGCGCGGTTCGCGCCGCCGTGGCGGAGTCGTCTGGGGGAGATGAATCGGCGGTGGATGTGAAGGTTTATCGGGTTGAGGTTGGGCCATCGCGGATTGAGTATTATATTCTTGCGGTGGATGTTGAGAAGTCGTTGGTTGTGGGATTGAGGACGAAGTCTGTTGAGACTTAGTGGTGCTTTGTGGGTGAGGCAGACTGTTTAAGAGTGGATCGGAGAAGTGTTCTCTTTCCACTCTTTTTACTTTATTTATCTTCGTGGGTGTATATATGGAAGAGAGAGGATTATAATAGTTGAGAATGGTCCGTGCGAATGAAATTATATACTTATGCATTCGAGTTCATGTCATCCTCTTTTCTTTCCTTCCTTTGCTTTTGTTTCTTTGTCCTTTCTGAGACCGTCTTATGGTAAATCCTGGCAGAAAGAAAGAAGCATATAAATGTGTCCCATGATACTCCAGAAACATTGAATAGAACAAGCAGCATTTAAAACTAGATAACGTCTTAAACCAATTGGCCTTGGTCACACATAGTACTACCTGCAAATAAACCCAACACAGGTATACAACCAAGATCTGTTGGTTACTACTACTAGACTAGACTTAGCATGGAGATACTCCGTACTACTTACCATGAACAGATACCCATAAATGCATTACCAGTTAAGTCCAAACCAAAATCCTAAAAAGAAAGAAAGAACGAATACACATTCTAGCCGACGAGTAGGAGTAGACGGAACAACATACAAGGAACACCCCCCCCAACAAGATACATTAAATAGGCCCACCACAGCAAGGGCCCGAGAGCTACATTCATTTATACCTACCTAGGAGTTACTGCCGGGAACCCATGACTCAAAAACCCACCACGCAACACACAGCATAAGTATTTCAATCTGATTCATGTAACTTGAAAAGTCCAAAGAACTACCCAAGAATAGAATACCCACTAACGCTTGTCAAGATAGCCTCGTGGTCTGAACATGGTCCCCATTTGTCTCAGAACGCAAGGTATTTAGCACCTTGAAAGAGAAAAAGGGCAAGGAAAAAAAAAAAAAAGGTTATCTATCGTGGGTCAAAAACACACAAAGCAAACTGCGCCCCGATCCGCAGCCTCCAAACTGTTCATCAGAATAGGTTATATGTTGTCTCGGTTTCTTTCATAGCAAGAAAAAGAAAAAAAAAAAAAAAAAAAAAAAAAGAGTAAAGAAATGATTCTCCCCCACCGCAACAGAAAACAAATTACAGTTGCAAAAAGAGTAATGGATCTTATATATATATATGTATGCATGTATGCATGTATGTATGTATGTATGTATGTTGCATTAATGGCTCAGAGTTCTTTTCTTGGAAGATATGAATTTTCTATGTGGTTAAGATGACCATCATCTGACTGTTAGATGTGGTACGGCGGTTCTACTATATGTTTGGGGTCGATGCAGGTTGGGTGCCATGCATGTTACCCAGAGGGAAATGGGGTTTGGAGGGTCTTGAAGAAACAAAACCCCGTGAAAGGGGTCCCAGTGGGTGGGTGTGGGTGGATGTATGTACGTATGTATGTACTCCAGTGTGGAGTTAGGGTGTAGATTTGGAGGGGTTGGGGTTGTGTAGTGGTTTCTACTAATTCATGTGTTTTTGGCGGAGGGAATGCAGAGTACTGGTTTATTGATTTATTTTAGGCATCCATTCTGTATTGTGCTTATGTTTGTGTGGTTCTGTGTGTGTGTGTGTGTGTGTGTGTGTGTGTGTGTGTGTAGCACAAAGAGGGAGAAACGATAGGCAGAAAGGTAAAATAAAAGGAAATAAAAAACAAAAAAAATAGTAGGAAGAGGAAAAAAATAGTAAGAAAAGATATGAGCAAGGGGCGGTTCCTCGTCCCTGTTGTTGGTGCAGGCGGAGGGCAAGAGTGAGAAAAACGAATACGATCATCTTTTTTATGTATTTTTATGTATTTTAATTATTTTTCTTCTCTTTTTCTTTTTCTTTTTTTCTTTTTCTTTTAAATCTCACATGGAAGACAATTCCATAGTCCTGTACAGAATACAATTTGCACAATCAACAACGCAAACTGTCTCAGGTGAGAAAGGTAAATCAGTACAAAACCAAGTACGCGCCCCACTTGGAGGGAAAAAGGGCTTCTGGTGTTATTTTTGTTCGGGCGATTGTTATCATGGCGCATGGGACCATCGAACTGGGGCATGTCTCGGGATGGATGGGTTTAACACGCGTCCCTGCCAGACTAAGTATATTAGGGTTGTCCTGGTAAATTACCAGGGTAAACGGTGAGCCCCGCTAAGGTATTGCTTTGGTACCGCTAACAACGTTATCTTGAAGCACGATGGTGGTGAAGGGGAACCGCAGTTCTTAAATACATACATACATATATATACTCTGGACCAAGAGGCCAAGCATTGTTGATCTCTGATCATTACTCGAAAGGATTTGAGCTGCCCGAATGGTGTGGACGGTGATTGGGTCGGATGTGGATAGGTGTTGCTCCTCATTGCATGCATCTCAAGCCGTTGCCGACACCGAGATGTTTATCCTCAGGAAGGATTGGGAGCTATGACATCAATCTTAGAGGTGGTTGATAGAGGGGTTGTGGCTTTATTTGCAGCTCACAGGCGATTCGGTAGATGTATCAACTGTCATCTATGTACAGAGGAGATGATGTGGCTAACATCAAACGCGTCTCGGGTGATCTGCTGGTGATCTTAGTCTCAACTGACAGGATGAAAGATCACTGCTGTACTTTACAAGTAGTGACCACCGGTCCAGTGTGTCAGTCAATGGTAGTATCCCACGGAAAGCAATAGATATGCCAATGGGTATCTCTTGGTCTTCATACTTCCCGCCATGTTTTGCGAGTTTCAGCGGGGGTGATAGAAGATCACCAGGAATGGCGGAAGGTTGCTACGTATGAGCTTTGTCTGATGGAATGAGGGGAAGAGTAAACAATGGGTCACAAAATTCCAGGACTAAGACAATTAGCCATGGAGTATGCTATACGTTCACTTTGGCTATTAAGCCTCATTGCCTTCTTCTTCTTCTTTCTGGCCTGGTAACCTGTTTGTTGCGATGACGACAGGGTCGTTGCTTTGTCACAGGAGTAGATCTGATCTATCCAGAGCCTTTTAAGGTTAACGGCTAGGACGCGTGTTCAGGAATGATAGATAGATAGATATATATATAGGAGCATCCATGTGAGGCACTCATCGGAGATAATACTGTTCGCCTTGTTTTTCCTTTTGCTTTTTTCCTTTTACTTATCCAAAAGATTAGCGATCGTCTAAGAGCGAAAAAGGAAATAAGTTCTAGGGTTAGGTTCTTCTGGAAGGGGTCTTGGCGTGCCAATCATTGAACCCGAGGGTTTGATGCAATGGAGATGTCTTCAGACAGTCGTGATAATCTGTTAATATAGGGTGTACTTCGTGATGAGTAAATAGTGGGAGTGTGCACTGTAGCAATTGGACATCTATCCATATCACCGTAGTAGTACTCTGTAGAACGGCGTAGTTAGTTGAAGGCCGTCTTTAACCGGGACGATTACCATACAATACCGAATCCACCAGGTTGATGAACCCTGCACTAAAAGACTTCAATATGGCGCTAGACAGTCAAATAACGCTTAGTTGCCGAGTCTTAGGGTTTGCCGGTCCACTTGACAACGATCTCGAGATTCCATGGAACAGGCTACCATTTCTCTTGGACTGTAGCAACGAAATTCTTCCTGAGCATTCCTGAAACTCACTGGGTGGGGTGGATGCTTCGGTTTGAGGCAGCTATGAAATATCCCGGTGAACCACCCAAGGGGTTCGACAACGGGAAGGAAAAACAATGGACGGAACTGGAATTCTTCCCCTGAAGGGTCAAAGTCTAGACCGCTGAGGAAACAAACATACTCGCCGAGCAGTACCTGCAGGACCGAGTTTTCTCTCGTCACCTTCGAACCAACGTTAGCCAAAGGACCTGCAGACGCCACCGGGCCACCTTCTTTACTCATTTCCCTAGGCTGTGAATCGCCCAAAGAAAAAGGGCGATGATCTCCACTTGCAGGGGTCTTAGTGGCCAATGATCCCCGGAGGGGACCTATTTTAAAGCATTCTTGTGGTCTTGTATCTTTCTGATAACAACAGGACCGTCGGTGGTACCTTTCATGCCGATTCCTGCTGTCTTTGGATGGTTTCATGATGGACCAGTATTATTCTTGGGATTCTTATTTGTCCTTTTCATTCTACGACACTGCCTGTATTATTATTCTGGATTATTATTATTGGTAAACTGTTTAGGTATAAACTTGGAGAAGGAAAGTAAATTTTTTCTCTCTCTCTCTTTTTTTTTTGTAAAAAATAAATGAAAAAAAGCTTTGCCATGCTATGTAGGAATAAGCCAAACAGGGATTGGCATTGACAAACTAAACGCTCTCCACTCCCCTGTCCTTACTGTCCTTCTGGGTAGTTTAGGTCTTTGTGGCATCCTGACCTTCATTCCAATTGCGCCCACTGGTGCCTTTTCTTTGTTTCTCTCTTCCTTTCTTCTTTCTTCTTCTCCCCCTCCTCTCCGTCTAAACGTCAATCTACCCCTTCGCCGTCGATTATCACCGCCCATTCATCTCAACATATGCACGCTCTTTAATCCTTTCTGCTTGTTTTGGTCCTGATACACTGATACCGTCTGTGCTCGTGTACGTTCGCCAACCTTCCAGAGACAAATGCGCATCGGGATTCAGTGTCCCGTCCACTCGTTCGTAGTCTTGTTTACCTCTTGATACCCATAGCGCATCCTTCGTCGCTCTTTTTCGCCTTTGTCACGGAGCCAGTCATTACCGAGAGCCGGGGTGGATTAATATCTAATTAACACTGCTGCAGTCTGCTGGAACACCATCTGGATGGAATCGCGGATGGTAGCTTTTTGATCGGTTGTACACCAAGGGCTTAAAGAATATACCTGCCCACCAGCGCGCATTATCGATACCATTTGCGACGCGACCAGGATTCAGGAAGAAGCACTCTCAAGGCTATTGAAGGGTGAAATTAGGGCTCGCTCTTCCATCAACAAACCACAAATTCGTGTGTGTGTGTGTGTGTGTGTGTGTGTGTGTGTGTGTGTGTGGGTGTCCCAACAGTGGTTACAGATCACCCACGGCACAATCAATACAAACGTATTGCAAGATGTCAGACAACCCAATGAGCCAATCGGCGCGAGAAACCCCTCATATTCGACTCAATTCCGGCCAGCATGATCCATTTAGTGATCCAGAGGAGACTTGCCCACCGGTCCCTAGCCATGCGGGCATTGGACGGGCCTTGACACCCGACATGTCGAATTCAACGTCGACGGGGACATTTTTGACCATGCAGACTGGGATGGGATCACCGACCCCACAGGACTCAACAGATTTCTTGTTACCGCCGCGGCCACAGAGGCACCGGGAACAGTATGACGGGTTTCAATCTCCGGATTTGTCTGCGCAATCGTCAAGACGGACAAGTTGGAGCTCGGAAGGTGGGAGTGAGAGCAGAGGCTATTTCTACCCCCGCTATGAGGACATGAGAACTCCTTCTCACGGAGAGGGTGATGGGGAAGATGTGAATACACAAACAGTTACGGAGAAGTTCAACATCATGCCGTCAGAAGGTCTACTTTTATTCCCGGAGGATGTGGAGAAGGACGATTATTTGCACAACCCGGATCCAAACGACAAAGAACGAGACTGTGACATTTGGAACCGACGAGGGATAGTTAACGGTGGGGGTTTAGTCTTGTTGACGCTGGGTCTCCTGATGCTGTTCATTGGGTACCCTGTTCTGTATGATCTATGCCCCTCTTTGGACAGATACTGGTGTGGAAACTAATCTTCTGTAGTACTGCTGTTCGAGGGCTGCAGAAACCATCAAGCTCTGTCTGTGACGCTGGGGATACGTTATGTCTTGATGTGGGGGAGAGAGGCATACTTACAAATTTGCGGACTGGGTTGATAGACCCAGATACTCCGGCCTCCGCAATGACGAAGAAGTCGGCTGATGGCAAGGAATGGAAGCTGGTGGTGAGCTCGAATACTTTGACGAGCCTTCTGAATCTGTCACTGATCATCATAGTTTTCGGACGAGTTCAATACGCCGGGCCGGACGTTTTATGACGGTGACGATGCCTTTCTTCAGGCGGTTGATATCTGGTACGGCGTGACGCAGGATCTTGAGGTTTGTTCTTGACAGTTTCCTACGGTTTGTCTGCAGCTGACACCCTGCAGTGGTACGATCCTGATGCGGTTACTACGAAAGACGGTGTATTGGAGCTTCGGTTCGATGCATTCCCGAATCATGAAATGAAGTATAGATCCGGCATGGTTCAGAGTTGGAATAAATTATGTTTCACGGGCGGTCGTTTGGAAGCTAGCATATCCTTGCCAGGAAACGGTGAAGTGTCCGGTTTCTGGCCTGGTTTCTGGGCAATGGGTAACCTAGGGCGCCCGGGCTATGCCGCCACCACGGAAGGAATGTGGCCGTACAGCTACTATGATGGGTGCGATGCTGGAATCACGCCGAATCAAAGTTCTACAGATGGTCTGAGTTGGTTACCTGGAATGCGTCTACCTGCATGCGCCTGCAGCAATGCAGAACACCCTACCCCTGGTAAATCAAGGAGCGCGCCGGAAATCGATGTGATTGAAGCTAGCGTTGCT
This sequence comes from Aspergillus caelatus, assembly GCF_009193585.1. Classification (NCBI taxonomy): domain Eukaryota; kingdom Fungi; phylum Ascomycota; class Eurotiomycetes; order Eurotiales; family Aspergillaceae; genus Aspergillus; species Aspergillus caelatus. The sequence continues at coordinate 36,539 of NW_022475460.1, forward strand.
GCTCTAAACGGTGACGCGGCGACGATGGTAGGGTCAGTTTCTCAAAGTCTGCAGATGGCCCCGTTCGATATTTGGTATATGCCTGATTACGGTGCGTGCTCATAATGTATGGATTGAGGAAGTTAGGCCTTGCTAACGGTATGGCAGAATACGCAGCTGTATACGATCCCAAGATCACAGAGATTAACAGCTATCGTGGCGGGCCCTATCAACAGGCCATGTCTGGGCTCAGCAACCTCAATAATGACTGGTACAATGGAACACAGTACCAGGTTTACGCCTTCGACTACACACCCGGCGCCCGTGGCAATATCACCTGGTATGTCGGTGAGGATAAGACATGGACTCTCGACGGTAGAGCCCTCGGGCCCAACGGCAACATCGGCCAGCGGGTGATTCCTATGGAACCGCTGTCTATCATCATGAACTTGGGTATGGCATACAGTTTCGCTCCAGTTGATGACATCATCAAGAAATTTTTGCCTGGGTACATGCGTTTCGATTACCTCCGGGTCTACCAGGATCCAGACAACCTCAGTCTTACCTGTGACCCACCGGGCTATGAAACAACGGAGTATATCGCAAAACATCCCAAGGCGTACCAAAACGTCAACAAAACTACATGGTAGGCCCACCATATTCTAGAAAGTATTGAGTGATAAATTTACTGACGAGTGGCAAGGTCTGATGCTGGATATGACTGGCCCAAAAACTCATTCATGCATGAATGCTGAGTTGTGCTGTTTCCCCCTACCAGCTATTGAAACCCTTCAACTCCCGAGACTTCTGCCCGAAAGATCTTCAAAACCTTTGGGTACATACCTGGTCTCCTTTGTACCAACCTTGTGTCACCACTGTCTCGATGGTGACTTCTACCACGTTCACTTATATCCCACCTTGCTAAACGGCGTCTTTGGAACCTCACCGGTCGTTTTAGCGGCATTGTGCTTTGGCGTTCGGCGGACATTATGATTTCCCTTCTGCAAAGAGCTGCCCGACCTGGAATTGGTCGCATTCGTGTGCGCGTCTGGCTCGATTTGACGACCGCATGTCGGGCGTATTTGTTTGTCTTCTTCACTCTGCATGCTGGCATTTACATGTGTATTATCGCTGTCATCTTCTGTCTGTATACCTTTCGATATTTCCCTCCTTCCCAACTTTTCCTTGTCTGTTAACAAAACCTGTGGGGGCTCGAGTCATTGCGCTCTTCTTATTTTACGATAGAACACGTTGTCCGACGATTTATGGACCGTCTTCTTACCGACGAAAACGAGGCTGTGGTATGTACGAAATCTAGGGCGCAAAAAAGCGCTTCGCATTTGAGAAAGATAGTCATGTTAAGGTTCCTCATTTTCGCATTGGTTATGAAAATAGGGGCATAATATGAAATCCATGCTGGTACAATTTATCTGATTCCATAATGTAAACAAACTATTTCATCGAAATCTGATTGGTCATGACTAAGCAGCTTTGGCGTCACATGGGCACCACCTCCAGCTCTCCAGTCAGTGTTTCTGCTTGCTTCAGAACGACGGACTTCAAAGTAACAATCGCCTCAAACAGCATATCATAACTGCCCTGCTGGACAAGGGTGGTGTTTCTTTTAATACAGTCCCCAAGTCTTGCCCAACATACTTCCTCTGCTACCATTCCTTGTTTTAGGCGGAGGATCCAATCTACTGCCTTTCTAAGTGTATACCGTGAGTAGACCATTGGTAGATTGATTGTCTTGGCTTAAACTAATTGTGAAGACATACAGTCTACATTGCATGACTGAACATATCTGGACATTACCATCTTGTCCACACCCCTCTTATAAACTTCAAAGCACTTTTGCTAGTGCTAGCTTCCATATTGCGAATTTGCTCATCATTCCCTGTGCAAATTCTATCAGCCAGAAGGCTACTTCCATTGGGCTGACCATCTACTGGCCATCTACTACCCAAGCTTGCACCTCTCAATTTTCCATTGCACTATATCAGTCGTGCCAAAAACTTCCTCTAACCCCAAAGAACCAAAATGTTCAATCCCAACGTCCCAGTTCCAGGCCCTCACAGTCGCGATCCAATCGTGATCGACGACGAAAGCGAAGACGAAGACATGAACGTCGATTACCCCGGACGCCAAAACCATCCACGTGGGATCGATCCCAGTAAGTTCTCATCTCCTTACTTTATCCTTACATAGCATCCATATGATCTCATCATCTGGAGCCTATCACAACTTACCAATCACTCTTGGGTTTCCTAAAACGCACACAAGCTAATAACCCTAGGATACGACTCCGATCGCATGCGCGGCCCACTAACAAACTACCACACGACTATCGAACAGGAAAAGAAAGTGCGCAGTCGTCTCCGCGAGGAAAGACATGCTGCGCTTTGTGTCCTGATGGACCGGGAACTCCTCACTATGCAGGCTTTGGCTGCTCAAGAGGTGAGTCATTGTATTGGTCTCGATTGATTTGTTTGCGTCTTCAATGAAAGTCCCTTCATCATTGCCCTAGCCGAGATCTAAATCCTACTCATCATACCCCGATTGTATAAAATCTAACTATAAATAGACCCTCCCACAAGCGCGCCGTCGCTTCCTTTCTAAGCTCATCGCCCCTGAGGACCCCGAGGTAGCGGCCTCTATCCGCTCTGACCTCTTCCTCGTCCAGAATTCTTCTCCGTCTTCAAATAATCAGCCTCTAGTTGTGCACCGGAGTGTTGCTGATGTTCATGAAACTGACGATGAGGGGTGGCGACGGCCCGCCGATGCCGGTGGATCGTCGTCGGCGTTCTCGTCGCCTGCTTCATCATCGAAGAATAAGGGGCGGTTGTCGACGCCCGATAGGACGAGAGGGAAGGGGAAGGCGTCGACTGCGTCGAGTTCTGCTTCTGGGTCGGCGGGTCGCGGACAGCAGTTGCGAGAAAGGGAGAGGAGGAGGAGATGGAGTGGTGCTGAGAGGGAGGACTATGGGATTTCGTCGCCTTGAGTTCTTTCTATCTCAGTTCTTTGGCGTTTATTACTGTTGTCTTGGGAGGTAATGGGATGCTGATTATGGATTATACGTCTACTGTGTAGGCTTGCTTATCTGATAAAATGATTGAAATGAATGAATTGAATTGAATATTCACAATGGGCTCATGTATACATCCCTAATACCGTACCATCCGTAAAATATCCTGATCGTCCCATAATCTACTATACAAAAAAGACAGACAAGAGCATAGCTAAGCAAAAAATGAATATAGGAAAAAACGGTAGATAAAGAAAAATCAGAAGGAGCATTATAGGCTCTACCCTCTATGTAAGTGTAGATCACCAGAGCCACCTTTCCAAACTTGCCTCCTGAATGGGTACCCAAGGGTATCAATAGACCCGAACCTTCCTAGAAAGTCGGTAGTGGTCATCAGATGTACTCACATTCAGGCAAGAATGACCAAGTTTTACTTAAAGCAGAGAATATACGCTTTTGTCTATCCACACATGTGTGACAAAGCAATGAATAGTGAAGGCCATGGTTTCAACCAAAGTGGTCGACTCACAGAGAGCTCCCAATTAGTGAAGCTCGCCGCCAACAACGATCGACCCCCAAGCGGGCCCTCAGCGGGAGCATTAGCCCTTCCATATAGTGTTCATAAGCAAGCGGTCGGTTTAGTTTCCTGGCCTTTCAGCGTTAAGCCGGCTCTCAGCATCGCCGACTTGCTTACGCGTAGAAACTTCCCTGCTTTGCATGCGTGCACGCACGGCTCGAATGTTCATCGGCGTCAATCCTTGAGATGGTGGTGGATCCGGTTCGGAATAGAAAGGATGAAGTCTATGGGAAGTAGAGAACCGGACACGACCATCCCTCATGACTGGTAATTGTCATTGCAGGGGCTCAGAGCTCGAGGATAGGCGGTTCAGATGAAGATAGACATCCGTACCATATCTAAACTAAGTCAGATCTAGCTGGATAAAAATAGGTCGATAACGGAATGGAAAAAGACTTACCCTTCCATGCTGATTAATTTCAAGTCCCCACCAAAGTACCGAGCGTACAAACGACTGATAGGTAATCCATACCCGAAGCCGGCCATAGGGGCTTTGAAGTCGCTTTTGTCAAAATCGGGATCCAAATTGGGTGTTTGCTCAACCGTAGTGTACATGTACGTCCAAACCAAGGGGATAGCAGAGCGGGGAATTCCACCACCCTCATCGGACACCTTGATAGTGATGTCTTCTTTTCCTTCGGCAATGATGACTTTGGTGACTGGGAAAGCTTCCTTGTCTGCACCATGGGTCTCTACCACTGCACGGAGGGAGTTCTTGAGGGTTTCGAAGAGCATATGAGACAAATGGCCTGGGACGTACATGAAGTTCAGGTCATTTTTGCAGACAAGCTGGACTTTCGGAGCTTCAAATAGACCATAGTAATCTTCACACACGAATCGGGCGTTATCAATAGCTTCGAGGGCGACTTCACGGACATTTGTCTTCGTACAGATAATACCAACGTAGTTTGGATGGCGGACGTGCGTTTGTTCAGTCAATGCGATATGTTGGCCAATTAACATACGTATACCTATCCGAGACATGTAAAAGCGATCGAGGAAGGACTGGACGGTCGAGTCAATCTGTAATCTTTGGCGTTTGCGCTTCCATTCCAGAATACCCTGAGCCACCGTGGTTACAACGCTGTCGTGTCGCCGTTTAATTTGCTGGAGAGTCTTTGCGAAGCGCTCGTTGTAATCATTCAACTCCGGAGGCCAATTGCCCTGGTCATCGGAAGGTACAAAATATCTTCGAGCTGCGGCGGCAGCGGCCTTTCCATTTCCATTATGATTCAATGCCGAGGAGGGAGAGGACCGATATTGTCCTTCTTTGATACTAGGGTTCTGAGTGGTTTCCGAGAGGATCTTCGAAGCACCACCGTTGATTCTTCCTGGCCGTAGCAGCCGGGATTTCACTTCCTGGGTGAGAGTCGGCCGAGGCAGGTTGATGATTTCCTTTATTCCATGTTAGATACAAAGAATACTAGGAGGAGTTTGCTTGGGTTCATGGCATTGTGGGCTACGGAATGGAGTGGGTGGTGAGTCATACCTCGAACGATTGCGCATACCAGTCCTGGACCTTCTTGATAGAGGGCATTTCACTGAGTCCATCAGGGAGTTCCCCCAGGTCCTGGACACGGTGAGCGAGTCGAATTGGGAGTTCCTCGGAGAGGAATTGAGAGGCACGAAACAGAGTTCCTACTTCAAAGACGAGGTCACGCGATCAGTACAAAAGTCCGTAAGTCATGGCTATGACATCAACAGATCTCAAAGGACAAAGGATGGACATACCAGTCGAAGGTCTGTCTCCAAATTGGACCATCTGCCGAAGGGAAACACCAGTGGCGGGGAAGCTGGCATAATGTCTGATGGTCTCCATCAGCCTCTCCGACGGCTTCCACATGGTGTCTGTAGGTAATCAGGCCAGACGGCCCGAGAGAGTCACTTCTATAATCCCTGAATAGCGTAACAGAGCGAATATCACTGCGTGGTATAGCGTATAGCTGACAATGCTGGGCGCTTGCAGCTGGGAAGATAGGAGGCGTTTAAAGTCGGGATGACTACTACCGAGGTAGACTCCTCCGCTAACGGACGGCGGAGTGCAGATGACTCGGGACCAGTGGAGTAGGAGATGAGGGGGTCGAGAACAAGATGAGTAGGGCGAAAGGTGCAAGACTTGATATGTAGAGTGAACAAATTTAGCAATACATGGGGAATGAGTTTCGGTCACCCCAGATATATGCTATAAAGGTCGATGCAAAGGACCGCAAACGAAGAAAAAGTGGAGGAGCTTGGTGAATGACTCTTGTGGCCGTTGCGGAGACTCTCTTTCCCGGGGAGTCACGTGTGGGGGGGGGGCATTCCGTGCTTGGCCGAGGAACAACGAATATCGTCCGATCCTCAGGTAATCAATGAACCATCAAGCATAACCGGTTCACCCTTTAATAATGGATCTATGTGCTACCGAAAATAATGAATGATATCCTTTGTTTTTGGGTACTGCAACAAGTAGGCAGGAAACAAAGTGGCGGCACAATGGTGTTTTGAAGCGGGATCAACCCCAGATCGGACTCCGTGATGCTTATCGTCCAACTGGAATTGCCGATGAGAACGTGAAAATTGGTCCGGGTTTTTCCCCTTCGCCCGAAAATCATTCGACTTCTCCTCACGGATGCTCCGATGGGTCTGGATCTCCCACCGGAGACACGAAAAAGAAACATATAATTGAATCCTGCTTAGTTTTGACAAGTCTTTGTTAGGCTGAAGGGCGAAGACTTTTAGGTTTCTCCCACCCGCGGTAGGGTTCATCCGTCCGCGGTTCCCCAGGATCCAATACCAGACCATATCAAGCTCTTGGATTATGCCCAAACCGAACGACAGATGCCTTGCTTGAGTCTCCCATGTTATCTAGTTGCATGGTGTGCTTCAGTAGTCAATGTGCTGTCCTTTGGGATTTACTTTCAAGACCCGGGAAGTGGTGACGGTAGTTCCCCAGATCGGGATTGTCCATTCTCTCAGCGTGAAACACATTGTCCTTTTAGATTATATTTGTTCTTGTTAAGGGTATGACAAGCCAAGGACAATCGAACCTTGACCCTGTTGCATTCAAAGAGCGATTGAATAGCATTTGCGGATCTTTCTTTCGCGGGAGAGTCCGTAGTGAGACCAAGTAGATCGTACTATTGTCAGCGACGAAGTGCTGACCCTTTGTCACCTGCATGTCCCGTGACACAACAGCTGTGAGATTAAACCTAATCTCAAGAGGGGGGGGGGGCGAGTATGAGGAGAAGTAGTGACATGAAAGTTAACCTGGCCGATCGTCGTCGTGCCCTGTTTCCTGTCCTTTTGGTTTCTTGACAGGTACGAGATGGTTTGTTTTTCTTTTTTTGTAAAGGTAGCCTAACTTGATTCTAGAAGCCCAACGCCGCCCAAACACCTGGTCTATTGTAAAACGACCTACTAGAATATAGTACTCTATAGTTATTCTAGCCTATTACTAATTAGTAGCGTTCGGAGATTTTTTTTTTTTTCTAATTATTATATATATATATATATACCCCTTCCGACTATTTTTAACCATCTGTCGTTGTACAGTATGCCTGGTGATTTGCACGCTGTAATGGAACTAGAACCCTGCTTCACCTAGATATTTCTGCTTTAACAAAATATTAGAGAGAACTTGAACTGAATCATGTTTCTCTTTATGCCATAGAATTTTTCTCATACCTTCCACGACACCTTATCCAAGACGGAACTCCTCAGTATGAAGTGAACCAGCCTTTAAAAAAAAAGATATTTCTATATTTGGAGGTGACAGGGTTCAGTTGAAGGAAGGGTGGTGTGTCAGTAGTATATTGGAGGCATTACTCTGTAGGAGACTAGCCTACATTACACGGAATTACGTTGACACCCTTCATCTAAGGAGAGCTAGTACAAAGAACTACAAATATAGTTCGGGCGTAGTAAAAGTAGTAGAAGCTCCGGGAGGTGAGCCCTCCATGGCAATTGCCATATTGATAGCATAGATCGTAATGTCATCATCGAAGAAATTGAATGGAGACTTGGAGTTCTCTTATTCGTAGCCCTGTCCCCCCTTTTTGTGAGATATCAACCGACGATAGCATCATGGTGAGCAGATCATATTCCACACCGCTTTCACGATCCAGATGGCTTCCATTCTTCCTTCGATGCGGAAACTTTGAACCAGGGGTTTAGCGAACGATTTTCCCACGCGGCGGAGGAGATTGCGCAAAAGCAGCGTCAGAGACTGTAATTCCAACCTGTCAGATCAGTTGTAGTGTTCTTCTCGGAATGGAGCCTTAAAGGAGAGATATAAGCCGGCTGGCCAATAGGAAGAATCCGCAGTCAAGCACATAGTAACTGTAATTTGAAGCTGTGGAGAACAGCTGGAAACGCAAGCTGCTAAGCCCTAGTTGGCCTTAGTGGGCGCCTGTCAAGAACACGCTCGAGGGCACGATTCTTTGGTGGAGTTTGTCGCACCACGACGATCACCGCCGGCACCCGCTTAGGGCAGCACTGCCCATTTGCCAGAATCGGAACGAGGTACTTGGCAAGGTTCGCTGCTGTTATTGCTGTCATTTTATTTTATTCTATTCTATATTTTTTTTTATCTTTTTATTTATTTTTACATGTGGTTTGGAAATAAATGAGTTGTCTGGATTGTACCGGATAAACCCAAAAACAATAAAAAGTTTACGAATCCATTGAGATATAGATCATCATACCTCTTTCAATGGTCCGCTTAAATGAAAAGGAATTGATTGATCTAAAAAGGCGACTTGTACTCTGTACTTCCGAATTGATGTTTTCTTTTTCCTTTCTTTGTATTAGTATCGATGTGTGTCTCGCCTTGTGGATTGTCATCGAAAAACGGTGAACACAATGAATCAATGATGATGCAAACGTTGCTGGCAAACCCCCATTTTTTTAATGGGGTTTTTGTATTCGTGTCATTTTTCTTCCCTTGGGTATTTTCTTTTCCACCACTTCTAGCCTGAGGAATTTTTTAATTCTTATTTTTCCTCATTTTTGTTTTCTAGAATGAGATTTTAAATTGGGTTGCGCTTAATTTCCTCGGTTGTAGTGTAGTCACTAATGTAATAATTTAAGGGCCAGCCGATAGTTTGGAAATAATAATACTAAGAGGTAAAAAAAAAAAAAAAAAAGGAATTTTTGACAGAGAGATGAGGCAAGCAAGAAAAAAAAAAAAAGGGATCCGCAACACTCCATGAGATTACCTTTTTCGCCCTCATGCTGGCTGTATGCCATTTTTCTACCCGTCACTGGCTCTCTTCCTGAACCAAGGCCCCTCTCGCTATCCATCTCGCCGTTTTTTTTTTTTTTTATCTGTTTTTTGTTTTCTTTTAGTCTCTCTCTCTCTCTCTCTCTCTCGTTTCGTATTATCGTGGCGTGGCTGGGGGATTATAATCAACGGCTCTGCTTCGTTAATCTCCTAGGGTCGTTGAAAAACGCGAGGATTAAAAAGGGGGACCTGCTCACAATCAAGTACAAGGACCAAAAATTTTTACTCAAGAGTCGCAGATCTAGGAGAAGGAAGTGGAAAGGAGAGAGATTAAAGAAGACGGGAATAAAAAAAAAAAAAGCAGGACAATTTGAAGACGACGAAAGTTCCCAATTGGGAAATAGCAGAGGGACACTGAACCGCACGACTTCCTTACTGAATACTTTCCACCAAGTGCCCCTCCCCCAGCATCTTCCTCTCACGACTAACGATTCACGACAACGATTGCACCCCTCCTCTGCTTTGGCCCCAATCTACCTCTTTCGCCTCGGTTCCTTGTCCTTTTCACTTCCCTTGTGTATTTCTAAAAATTTTGCCACTAAAGCAGCCCTACTCCTAAACAGATGCATCATTTCTAAGATTGCATCGACTTTCTCACTCATACTTCTGCACGGCCCTTTTCCTCCCCCCTTCCAGAACTGCACGTGCATATCAACATGCCGGCTATGTCTCGTCGCCGTACCTCCCATAGTGAACCAATGGCCTCGTCGTCGGCGAACGAGGCATTTGCATATCCATTTACAAGTATGCAGCAGGGTAATCAGCCACAGCGGCGTGGTCCAATCGAAGGCCCCAATGGACGCAGGTTGGTCCGGAGAGTCACCTGGCGATCGTCTACTTACAAGCTAATGGCATCCCTCTGGGTCCTCGGGGTCTTCTACATTGTCTGGCTCATCCGTGATATTTTCTTTCTTCCCTTCACCTCTACTCAGCCTAGTATGATCGTCACGGGCACCTCGTCGGAGTGAGTATTATACCCGTGAGATCCTGAAAATGTTAGAGCTCCGATAAAGAATCAAACTGACAGACCTTGCCGGTAGTCTCCTGGAGCGGTATGTAGGACGCCAGGAGTGTGGCATCTCATCTCTTGCTCTCTACGAACCCCCTAAAATGGAGGGCCGGGGAGCTCTGAGCCATTCGTACTGCCAGACTCGAGATTCGTTGCTCAGTGCAATGAGTAATGGCGGCCGGCATGGCTTTGACGAGGCATACATTTCCAAAGGTGAGCGAGATGCTGATTGTGGTCTGCTGATGCCACGAAGCAACGGTCAGCCACAGTAGCTCTGTCTTTATGTCCCCTTTCCTTCCTTTCCAGTAGGAAATTGACTAATTCTGGTCGTGCAGGCTGCTTCTATCGCTGGTATAGCAACGCTGAAATATGTGACATTCTGCAAAAGTTTGGCGCTCTCGTTTTCGTTGGCGATGAATCTCTCGCCGATATCTACGCCGGATTTAATATCCTTGTTCGGGGGGACCTCGCAACTGGTGCCTTGAGAGGATCGGAGATGACCAATGAGCAGATTGAGAAATGCAGATGTGGCTCACAGTTCACCAGCGCCTCCTGTCTACCGCTGAGAATTACCTCTAGCGAGCAGGTGGAGAAGCAAAACGACAACAAAATAACCTCAGGCCCAAATGCCTGTTCATCTTGTGAGCATAGACCCCCTTAAAAATAACTATGGTTGCCATTTCCAGGTTTGGTTCTGCCTCAAATGCTGACCAGGTCTACTATGCAGCCATTCCCCACTCTTTCGTGACAGCAACGAGCTCACCTGCTTCGAAGAGCGCTCAAGAGAGATTCCGACAGCTCATCAACCGAGCGGGTAGTCAGGGAAAGCCTGTTCCTGTGATCCAGAGTCTTTCTCTTTCTACCTCCTATTCACTTGGGATTGCTGGAAATAGCATGGATGAATGGCTAGGAATGGCCCAATCTAGTAAACGTGACATGCCCTTCCTCTGGATAGGTCCAACTGCCCCGGGTCACCAAAAGCATTCTGGAAGCAACATCCATGCGAGTAGTTGGCAATACACGCTGGATACATTTGAGGCAGCACGAACCAGAGGTATGGAAACGTTGGGAATGTACAATGCAACTCTACAAGCAGAGAGCTGGGATGGTATGCACTATGGTGAGAAGGAGGCATTGATTCAGGCAATGATGGTAAGTTTCTCTACATTTCACTGAAGCAAGTGCCTATCTTAACATAGTTGTTCTTCTCAGGTCATTAACTGGTTGTCAATGCTCTAAACGATGGGACTGGATCATAGTCATATGCGTGATACGGCAGCTAGATGACATGTCAAGGACACATGACTTCTGGGCTCTATCCGGCTCTGTATTTGGGTGGTGAGGTATGCAGTACCACTCTCTCTACGGGTGTAATTTCCTCGGAGTCTTGCTTCCGCATCTTTCTCTTTCTCCTTTTGATCGCCTTGCTAAACCATTTTCACAGTTTACATAGATTTTTTATCATACACGAGATTGACGCATTTAACGACAACTTTAATATTTCTGCACGCCTGTTGTATCACAGCGCTACTTCTCCTGTCTCTTTTTGATTCCCAACCTGTATTTTCAGATAAGTTCGAACAGAAAAAAAAATTGCTAGAAAAGAAGGACCCGGACCTACACTTTCATATTTGAAACCTCACATGTTATATTACGACACGCATGGTTGTTTGAAGTGCGATTTCCCTTTCAGATTTTTCTTCTCTCATGTATATTACAAATTTGTATCTTACACATCATATCTTGTATTTGTAATACAACCCACTCACTTGCGTGTCTCTTGTTTTCTTTACTCTCCCTTGCTTGGACTTACGAGTACCCCTCATTTCTGAAAGTGGGACGGCGGGGTCAGTGTGTGAACACTGAACAGACTGTGATATGGTTTTGCCTCGGAGTTAAGAAACCTAGTGGATCTTATGCTTACTACCAGGTGGTGGGCCGGGTGGTTAGTTAGGTACTTTTGTGCAGCGGCGATGGCCGTTTGATAGCCCTAATCTAACACACAGGTATCCATGATTCCACTTAGTGCAACCGCACATGGACTCGGGGCCCGGCCCGCCGTATTATGTTACAAGTGCTGTAGAGTCAAGCGCCATGAAACAGAGGAAGAGGGCAATAAACGTCTCAGTCATCGATTACTATATACATAATTTGGTGATCCCTTTTGGAAAATGAGAACTTTTGCGCAACGTGGTTTAACTCTATGTTTCTTTTCACATGTGTTTGCATGAGACGAACAAACCTCCTCTCATGCTTGTCACATTGTCTTCATACTTCACAGTAAGGGGGTTCACAGTTTGGTAGGTATCCTCTTTTCCCCTGGAGCCCGGCCTGCACTTTGAGGGAAAGCCATGTATGTTTTATATAGATGCATGCCTCTATGTCTGCAACCTTAAACGCTAAGCGTAGAGGTCTCAGCCTTGGCAACGGCAGCGGCATATGGCTCGAGAGCCTTCTTGACCTCAGTGGAGGTGAACTTCTCGACTTGCTGGGGGGCACGGCCGACGAAGGTGCTAGGGTCGAGGAGGGTGTCGAGTTCGCCCAGGATGGGGTTGAAGAATGCGGTGCGGCGGATACGCTCGAGCAGGTCGTTGTCCTTGCCGTGCTTCTTGACATTGTCTGCTGCCTGGTGGGAGAGGACACCTGTGATAGAGTTTGTCAGAATGAGGGGGCAAGGTGTTCTTTATGAGAGTCACTTACGGATCTCCTCGTGGGCGTCCTGGCGGGAGAGGCCCTTCTTGACGCAGGCCATGATGACCTAAATTATCAATTAGTATGTTGGTGTATTCAGCGAATGGTATCGTAGATAGCTTACGTTTTCACTGGTGAGACGGTTAGTATATGGCGTTTTGTAATTTAGGGGACTTTTGAGGGACTTACGTGGCCATAAAGGGAAGTTCGTCATTGACACGACGCTTGATGACTTCGGGGTAGACAACGAAGCCTGAGGTAACGTTGTCTTGAGGGAGTTAGTTATCGTCTCGAGGTGACTTTGGCGCTCACTTACTCAGGAGAATGAGACAAGCATCGGCAGAGAGATAGAGCTCGGGAATGCTGATACGACGGATGGCGCTGTCGTCCTGGTGGTTGTTAGTAAATATTTTTTTTTCGCAGGAAGTAGTATTGTCTTACCAGAGAACGTTCGAACCACTGCGCGGAGTAGGTGTCCAGCGCATCCTTGGGGAGGTTCTGGAGGTGTCTTCCGAGCGAGCACAGACGCTCAGAACGCATGGGGTTACGCTTGTAAGCCTATGAATCGGTTAGATAAAAGAGGGTTGTTTAATCATATAAGCCACTAACCATGGCACTGCTGCCGATCTGGTCTTTCTCGAATGGCTCCTCAACCTCCTTAAGCATGGCCAAATGGCGGATGTCGATGCCGATGCGCTCGCAGGTGGATCCAAAAGAGCCCAGGGCGTTGCCAACGTCAACGTCGATCTTTCGAGAATAGGTCTGACTGGAGATGATGAATGCGGAATCGAAGCCGGCCTTCTGGGTAACAAGCTCGTCCAGCTGTTCAACCTTGGAGTGGTCTCCGTCGAAGATCTGGAGGAAAGAAGCCTGAGTACCGGTGGTACCCTTGACACCACGGAAGCGCAAGTCATCACGGGCCCTCTCCAAGTTCCTCAGATCCATAAGCAAGTCCTGAATCCAGAGGCAGGCTCTCTTTCCGACAGTAACAAGCTGAGCGGGCTGGCCGTGAGTGAAACCAAGGCAAGGCAGGTCCTTGTACTGCTGGGCGAACGCGGACAGCTTGTCAATGACGACAGCAAGCTTGGGAATGAGGATGTCGAGACCGTCACGGAGGAAGATTAAATCCGCATTGTCGGTGCAGTAGCATGAAGTGGCACCCCAGTGAATGATGCCAGCAGCAGCGGGTGCGACCTGACCGTAAGCATGAACGTGGGCCATAACATCGTGTCTACGGCGCTTCTCCTCCTCAGCAGCAACCTTGAACTCTTCGTCCTGGATGGTAAGGTGGGCCTTCATCTGCTCAATGGCCTCATCGGAGATAGACAAGCCGAGCTCTATGACGGGTTAGGGGGGAAGCTGTTATCTGACGTCTGGACTATGCAAGATTATACCTTTCTCAGACTCAGCAAGCCACAGCCAGAGCTTTCTCCAGGTGGAGAAACGGTTTCTCGGAGAAAAGAGGTATTTCATCTCATCGCCTACAAAACCCCGCGGTATTAGTACAAGCTTGCTGTAGAAGCATATTGCGGGGCACTTACTCGCATAACGCGAGTTGAGAGGGGTCTGGTAAACATCGTTGCTTGCAGACATCCTGCCAAAATGAAATCGAAGCACTTCCACAAGGAATTGAGAGGCAGGAAGAGAAATAGAAAGAGGTTTGGGGGTAGAGTGTGTGCGTGATCGACGGAAATTTTGCTTGCGGTGGCCAGACTTAGCGGGGCTCCGCTTATCAGTCACGTTATGAGTTAAATCCGGAGGGGCTATCATCACATGATATTTGATAATACTTGCGGATAAAGAGATAAGCGGGTACTCTGTGGTTCAAGAATTATAGCATTAAAAAAATAATAGAACTCCCTCGGAATCCTAGATATAATCACATATAGACATATTAACGACGTTTTGAAACGCAGCGCAGCGCATTCGAAACCATCACATTGTCCTCCAACAAATGCTAAGTATTAGGATGTGGGTTTAACCCAGGTATACCTATCCCAATCCTGCAAGCTGCGCAGAAAGGCTCCCCTTGTCATACTTGACATACTTGCCTCTTCCCTTGTCGATTTCATGGTAGCGGTCCCAGAAACGCGCATACAATGGCTCCAGCACAGTCTGCACCTCACGGGACAGGACACCTCGCACCTCTCGCTCCATATACAGAGCCTTGTGACGAGAAACTAGGTCATCGAAGCTTGCATTGAACGCCTTGAACTTATCCTTAATTGCGTCTTTATCTTTTGATGAAAGAGATTTGACTATGGCGCTAGAATCAACAATGCCTCCGGACGTTGGCCTAGTTGACGCACCGGCACCCCGAGATGTGTATTGCACATCAAGCAGATACTGCGAAGTCTCCTTCCAAGAATCCAAATAAGTTGAAGTAGCGCGCTTGCGAAAGGTGTCTATCCGTGCGATACTGTCGGGAGAGCCGAGGTATCGTGCTAGTTCGGCATTCGACCGAATAGCGCGGTCAACATTGCAAAATATATTTGACAGGAAGACGCCCTGGACAGCTTTCGTGCGATGGAATGCCCGACCCCGAGACTCCAGAGCAATCATAAGGGCTTCGATCATGTCAAGAATGAAGTGCGATAGAAGCGTTGAGCTATCTGGACTGACATCTAAAGGAGCAGTACCCGAAGCATTAGAATTAGAGCGCCAATTTCCATCTCCCAAGGAAGTTAAAATAGATGCCAGAGGTCCAGAATAAGCAGTCAACGTGATCAAAGAACTCATGACCTCGTTGACAAGAGGCACAGACCCGCCATCTGGTGGTAGAACCTGGATGGATGCAGCTTTTCGTTTCGTTTCTTCAAGCAATTCTGAGAGGGATGACTTTGCGGTTTCGCGAATAGGCCTAAGAGCTTCAATGAACATGCTCTTGAGCTCCCCTGTCTTTGAATCAACACGATAAGACATCGCTGTAACAATTTCAATGATTTCAAAAGCTAAGAAGCAGTCCGTCATGAGATTGGCTTTGATATATTGATTGAGCTCACGCAGGGTCTTCGAGTATTCAGCCATAGCTGACTGACATGTTGCTTGTAGAGCCAAACCCCGCTGATCCCCAGTAAAGATTCTTGAGATTATATCGTGCTCGGCGTATATGAAGTTCTCCAAGGCGTTCGAATAAATGCCAATTCCATTAGTGCCTTGTCTGTAAGGGCCATCATCAGCTCGTCTTTTAACAGTATTCAGCGATGCAATGGCAAGATTTTGCAGGCTTGAGGTGATATACGGTGCTCGAACTGCAGCATATATTTTAAGGGCGGGATTTCCGCCGTCGCCATGTTGTGGGCCGTGAATTGCTGCGGAATTGATTGCAGAACATATAGGTCCCAGCTCTGTAACGGTTTCTTCCGGAATCGAAGGAAACGGCAGTTCTACATAGAGATATCAGTATTACTGATCGAAGGAACGTCACGCATGATGTTGAAACACACCTTTCGTTAGATAATGCAAAGGCTCAATAGGACTGACGTCGTCGCTTAACCTGCTTCGTAGCAAATCTTGAAGTCGAACAGTCCCGGTACTCAATAAAGAATTAAAGTCAGAAATAGCTTTCTGGTTTGATCTCAAGTTCGTGGAGTTGAGGTCAACGAGAGCCTTTTCTACACGTTTTATTGCTGCGAGATATTGCGACAACTCAACATTTTGCGGCCTGATACTGGGTCAGCTAGGTTGTTCACTTTAGGAACATAACAAGACATTCGCTTACCCAGAGCGGATGATGCCCTCCTCCCGACTCTTTGCGTCGAGAGGTTGGCGCAGACGGTCAATAGCGTCGTTGACCTTATCAATGTTATTGTTGGTGATTTGAAGCGATTGGGTATTACTGTAGATAGGCCCAATAGCATGTTTCACGACATTCCCTCCAGTTTCAAGGCGGACAAGGGAACCTTGGATTTTCTTGGTAAGAACTTTAAGCTTCTCAAGATTGGCATACAACACCTCCACCTCCGCGCTCTCCTCTGCGTAAGCAGTATTCCTTGGGGCTACCATGGTCAGGGAGTGCTCGAGCGGCAGGTCCCACAATCATGAGACAATCGAAAATATGACAATTTCACTCGCGCGCTTCTATCCAAAAGACGTCATGTCTTGCTGGTCGGAGCCAAAGTGATAATCCAAAGTCAGGGCGATTCCAAGGAACTGAACAGCTGGCCGATGAGGCACCTGGCCTCATAGAGTGGGCATAATTAATTAAGTTGTTGGAGCTTTGTTACTCCCCGGACCAAACAGCGACAATTCATAGGTTGCTTTTCCCACTCCGCAACCACCACTAGCCCCAAAGAGGCATGCAGCCGGTCCGTCTATTGTGCCGATGATTGCACGTGATATGATGTCACCCTGCCTGCAAGTTGGGTAAAGTCGGAAATGCTACGAAAGGGATCGCCGTGGTCTGGCCCACTCGCCATGGCTTTAAAGGTCGCATGCTGTCCTGTACCTCCCCTCTCCTGCGCGGTACCTGTCACAACATGGGTGCTGCGAAGGCATTGCGTCTTCGCTGGACTGTTCCCCCAGCTGTCCTGATAGCTTTGGGCAGTGGGGCACTATACACCACTAGTGGTCAGACCCGTTACTACAAACACTCGGTACTACAGACCGATCAAACAGCTCGGTTTTCCACTTCTACGACCTACCATGTCGACGACCGGTCCGCAAAGCCGTCATCTGCTAGCTCGCAAAAAGGCACTTGGGACTTAAGCTCCGAGCACAGCTCCGATCATGGCGACCCGAACTCAATATGGACTAACATCCTACATAAGTTTGACGGAGTAAAGCAGACGGTGGGTTCAACCGATTGGATCGAAATTGACAGCCTTAAAAATTATATCATTCCGGACTGGACCCGATTGCTTCCAGCGACAGTGCAAAAGCTCCAGCGTGAGCTCTCAATGGCCCCCGGTTCCCTTGCGGATGATATCTGGAAAGAGGCTCACGATCCGGATATTAATCCAGAAATATTACGAGATGCAAGGGTTCGTGTGGGAAGCGATCTATGTCGTGAGGAACTGGAGTTCAGGCGGAAGAGGCGAGAGCATGGGGTGAAAGCACTTGCATCGTACTTGGAAATTCCTGAAGAAGATATCCACCCGGACGACGTCCCTGTCATTGCTATGTGCGGTTCGGGAGGTGGGCTGCGGGCGCTTGTCGCTGGGACTGGGTCATATCTGGCCACGCAAGAAGCTGGCTTATGGGACTGTGTGACGTATACTGCTGGTGTCAGTGGCAGTTGCTGGCTACAGACACTATATCATTCATCTATTACGGGCCGCGATTTTCAGAAATTGGTGGACCACCTAAAGCATAGGTTGGGCGTACATATAGCTTTCCCGCCGAAGGCTCTCGATGCATTAACGACTGCCCCTACCAATAAATATCTTCTCAGTGGGTTAGTCGAGAAGTTAAAAGGCGACCCTGGAGCGGATTTCGGACTGGTAGACATATATGGGATGCTGTTAGCTGCGAGACTGCTGGTACCCAAAGGAGAGCTTGGAGTCTCAAATCGGGACTTGAAATTATCCAACCAGAAATACAACCTCACCGATGGGGCTCACCCACTTCCTATTTATACTGCCGTCCGACACGAGATCCCGGTCATTGAGAGCCTTGAAGAAGGCCATACCAAGAAACAGCCGACGCCCGAGACATTGATGAAGGAGGCGCAAGATGAATCGTGGTTCCAGTGGTTCGAGTTCACGCCTTATGAATTCTTCTGCGAGGAGCTCGGGGCTGGCATACCTACATGGGCTTTAGGCAGGCATTTCAATGGAGGAGTCAATGCAATTGCCGAGGGACACTACCCGATCCCTGAACTTCGTGTTCCAGGCCTCATGGGAGTTTGGGGGAGCGCTTTCTGTGCAACCTTATCTCATTACTACAAGGAGATACGACCACTGGTACGAGGCATTACTGGATTTACAGGCATAGACTCTTTAATCCAAGGGAAAGATAAAGATCTGGTTCGAGTTCATCCCATCGACCCTGCCACTATACCGAACTATGTGCTAGGTATGAAGGATGTCCTGCCACCTTCCTGTCCCGAGTCAATCTTCCGAAGCTCGCATCTGCGGCTAATGGATGCGGGAATGAGCAATAACCTGCCCATATATCCACTGCTGCGTCCCGGCAGAGACGTAGATATCATCCTTGCGTTTGACGCTTCAGCCGACATAAAGCAAGAGAACTGGCTTTCAGTTGTCGACGGGTACGCACGACAACGAGGTGTCAAAGGCTGGCCATTAGGTGCTGGCTGGCCAAAAGAGGATACAGAGTTGAAGGAAACCGAGGAAAAACTCCGGGAAGCACAAAACATATCCGAAGCGGAACTCGACTCAAAGATCAGAGAAGCTCAAGACAACGATAGAAACACTGCGAGTAATGGACAAACCCCATCCACGGACCCCGGACAGAACCCTAGCAATGGAGACACCGATCTAGACTACTGCAATGTCTGGGTCGGCACCACGCAAGAGAGAGTCTCCGGTGAAGAACCACCACCATCAAAGCGTCTCTTCCAACCTAGGAACAAGGATCACAAAGAGTCCGACTTCCACTTGATGCGCCCTGACGCAGGTATTGCGGTCGTATATTTCCCTCTCATCCCGAACCCAGATGCCCCGGAATTGCCGCCCAGCTCGTCGCTGAAAAAGTCCCCAGCTCCCGCGCAACAAAAGGAGACCAAGTCCTCTGCGAACGTTTCCGATCCAGCTAAACCCCTAACACCGCACCCTGGCTCCATCGATCCAGATGTTGATGACTTCCTCTCCACCTGGAATTTCGTATACAGCCCGGAGCAGATCGACGCGGTCGTCGGACTTGCCAAGGCCAATTTCGCTCAAGGCGAGGAACAGGTGAAACGCGTCGTCCGGGCCGTTTATGAGCGCAAGAAGTCTGACCGACTACGACGGGAGGAAGAAGAGGCCCGACAACGGATGGAGGGGTTTGTGCCTCTTTGATATTCCCGAGTGCTAAACCTGTCCTTTACAAGTCCTTTGCTCTCATTTTAAGTAGCATTAGAATACTGAATGTGTATATATCTGATCTTTGTGGAAATTACCGCAGCTTTGTGCCTTCTAGTATTAATTATAATATAGATTTTGTATGGGTATGTTGTATGTACACGGACATATAATGGCCCGAAATAAATATATCCCAAACTAATTGTCATGAAACCAGTTGTAAACAGCATCGACGAAAGAAAGGACGGAACACAAGGAAAGAGGGGAAGGGGATTCGTATATCATCCATACCACGTGCTATCTGCATGCCAAAAAGAACGGAAAATCACGAAGCTTTAGTAGTCTTTGGGGAGCTTGTAGAGTCGTCTTTATCGCCATTTCCAAAGTAAGATTGAACGCCCTGGAAGTCTTCACTTTCTGCTCTATTTAAAGCCTGTCTTTTTTCTTCATCGCCTTCCTGCTTCCGGTGTCCTGGCACCGATTCGTTGTCGTCACTTTCGGCGAGACTGACGTCTTTACTCTCGTCTGTCTGTCTTCTCAGCCCTAGCTCCTTGCTTAGCATCTGCACCGAAGTTGTAGCGGCGGCGGCTGCACTACTGGTGGCAGTGCCGAGGCCTGCGAGGATCATGTTTGCATCTTTCTTGCTCCCTTCCTGGTGCTCTGGGACGTCGGGAACCCGCGTTGGGATGTTCTCCTGGTCCCGTACAGCTTTCTGCTCTCCTGAGTCTTGGCCTCGCCAGTCAGCTGCATGGCTTTCGAGCATGGGTTCGCCGGGCTTGGGCTCGGTGATGATTTGGCCCGACGTGGGGGCTGTTTCTGGTTCCTTTGTTTCTGGTCCCGGAGGTGGATATCTCCATACTACTTTGAGCCGGTCGAGAGCTCTGACCCCTTTTCTTGAGGTGCCTTTGATACCATCTAGCGTGTCCCACTCTGCTTCGAAGATGCCTGAATTTTCTTGGTCGCCCCCTTCGAAGTAAGCGTTGAACCACACATGCGCAATAGAGGTCACCATTGCCCAGTCTTTGTAAGCTTTGCTTCTTCGTTCAAAGTCAATGTTTATATCGGAGGTAGGGAGGATGAGCGGCTTGCTAGGCCGGAAGAGAACAGCTGACGTGCCCTTCTGGGTAGTTGAGTCCTCTTCGGATGAGCTCGAGCTAGATGAGCTGGCCGAGCTCGATGGATCTACTACAGATGAGAAGGCCTTTTTGATACCGTTTTTGTGGCCATTAGTCTTCTTTTTGTCCGTCTTCTGGGAGGAATTCGTTTTCACCCTTCCGTCGTCCACAACGATCCGTTCACTTCGTTTGAATAGGTGAAAGTTTTGGATCTTCTTGCCTTCATCGACGAAGCCTTCCACTGCAACCTTGACACCATCTCGCAGACCCCATACATGCAGTTCGAGGATCTCCACCGGTCGTTCGATGTACTTCTTGCCCATTTGGTTCACCCATCGATGAACATACCCGACCCAGCGCAGCTGGCTCGGGATACTCACCCCGGGGCCAAACCCAGACCGCATTCTCCGTTCGGTAAACCGTTGCAAAGCATCCTCCATCTTCCATCCAGCATGTGTCATCAAGTAGCTGCACGCGACCGTTCCACTCCGCCCCTTACCCGCCTTGCAGTGGACCACCGCAACTCTCTTCCGTTTCTTCTGTGCCTCCCGCTGAGAATCCTTACCATCTAACCCATGAAGCCAGTTGTGCATGGACCCCATGATCGCCGGGATAAGCGCAAATGGCGGGGGATGGTGATCTGGGAATGGGTAGTGATGTATCCTCCCGTAGACAGCCTTGTCAGGGTACCCTGTCCCCTCAGCCCGGAATTCAAAGATACACCAGTCCTCGCCATGTTTAGAGTCAAGGTATTTCACTAGATCGTCGAGCGGGTTTCTGTAGGCACGTTTTGGGTAGTTAGGGGACGGGCCAGACGTTGCAATAACTGCACGGTAGCGAAGAAAAGAAAAGCGTTAGCGATGGTCCAGAAACAGGCTAATAGCGTGCTATCGTAAAGACTGTGACATGCTCACGATTATCGGTGACATAGCATAAATCTAGACCCGCTTCTGGGTGCTGTAATCGAGGACCGGCGACTATTTGCCGTAGGATCGACGCCTGCGTTGGACAAGAAGCCAAGCGCCAAAGGTCAGTCTCGGCAGAGGGCACGGGGAGATTTATCCAGATAAGGTGGCCATACCATTGGTGCTAAGTATGCAAGGTGTGTCTGCAAGCTCTATAGCCCTGCCTCAGAGAATGTATCTCCTCGCGCTAAGTTACAGGACCCGGAGGGAAAGAAAAAAAAAAAAAAGAAACTAAAGTGTTGATATAAATGTTGACCGACAAGTTCGTGACTATTTGCGATGACCCGCCGCAATGTAATGTGCCAAGACTCCAAACTAATACCGATAAGCTTCGAGGGGTTTTCTGGGGGAAGCACTGGACGCTATGGGCACGGATGGTTAGAAATTATTGCAATCTTCCTGCCCTTGCAGAACGTTGGAATCTCAAGGACAGTTGGGAGAGTTGATCGCTTCAGTCCTTTAGAAAGAAGAAGAGGCGATTTACTTGTAGGCGGGATATGATGTCACTGCCACGGGAAGCCACAAAAAGTCCAGGGAAGTAAGCAAGTCTTAATCTTTATCTTAATCAGATAAACATACAGCGGACTACGTATCCATTGAGTTTGATGTGCTTTTGCTTGCAAAACGAGTGTCATTTAACTATCATCATAGAACATGTCATAAATGAGTGACCGCCATTAAAGACCAGACATTAACATTATAATAATATCCTCTCATATGTCCTCCGAGTCATACATATGATACAAAGAAGTTTCATGTCGCTTTCTCCCCAGGAGCTGCTCTCCTTTGTTGCTTTTTTTTCTGTAATATTTGCATAGCATTTTCCTTGTTGACGTATTCAATACTGTCATTCTCTTGGTCGCGAAGCCTGTTAAACGTAGCGGATTGAAATGATGATCGTCACCCCTTTTTCGAGTCCTCGCACGGCCCAATCAGAGTTGATCTCCCCATGAATTCCGAATTCATGCGACTCCATAGACCTCGGTCACAGGGATAGTGAAGTTATTCTGAGTGGATGTGACGTTGGCATGGCCAAGAGCATAGAACTCGGCCTCGCCTTGGAACCAAGCATGTTGTACATGGACCGTCCACACGGGGTATAGTTGAGACACCACCTTCGCCTTCACGTGCTTGTCATCACAGAATGCGAAATCATCTTGGACATTGGTACCCGAGCAATGAGTTTGGAAGCCGGGAGTGTTCTGGCTTGCGACACCGGTAATATTGAAGTTATACACGCAGCCGCCTGGGGAACAGCCAGTGTTGAAGTTGGCGACCTGCCAGGTCAAAGCTGGACTGGTATTGAGGCGATGGAGAGGCAGAGCGGAGGCAACGTTGAGGGCAGAGAGGGCGACCGTGAAGACCGAAGAGAGTTGCATCGTGGATGGAGTGTAGGTAAGTTGGCTGAATGTGAAGAGGGTATATAGTATGTGGGATTGCAAATAGAGTTTAAAGGCAGAGTTAAGAAGGGCGACAGTCGTGTTTGTATAAAAATTAAAGAACTGATCTAAGGGGGAGTAGATGTTCAGGCCGTGAATGTAGGGTTAAAACCAACAACTATATGAGAGGGCCACCGTGCTTTATAGTAGTATGAGTGAATGGAGGTCGGGCGTAGGAGCCATTCGACCCCGAGAAGGCGAAGACCCGACGGGCTGTGGAGCACTTCGACCAAAGAACCACCGAACCAGCATCCTCTCGATCACTAATATCAGTGCAAAGATTTTACCGGACCACCCCGTATGGAGAATCCTGAAACCTCCATCTCATGAGAGGCAAAGCAGAGGATGTAGCAGCGGCATCGGCATCATCCCTTCGTCATGGGTGTAACCCTCGGTTCAAACTAGGGGTGAGATGGGAGGTACCAGTTGCGATCCGAGTGGTTAGCTATTATTAAATGTCAAATATGACCGTAGAAAAATACGGTAAGTCTGTATATGACTATTCTCCGCGATGCAAGATTTAAGACAGTGTGCCAGCCATCTTTCGGCGGACGATCGCAATCTCGAGACCTCCGTGCTGTAGCAATTGTCAATTATTTATAGAATCAAAGATGAATTCCATTGTATCCGTACTGTAAGCAGATACTAGCAAATCACGGAACGCATGGAACGGAACTGGAACCGTTCGAACCATAGTTCAACCCTAGACTTCTCCCAGTGGGGACCGACTAACTTCGACCCCAAACATCAGACTCTTGGCTCCGAGATAAAATAAACCCGACGGTGGTTTGAGGGTCGGCTTGGTGTTGCATTCGGGGTCTCAGTGTGAACACTTGCCGTTGGATGGAATGAGAGTCATTTCAATGTGCTTTGTCGAGGGTACATGCATGGAGATGTGGTACTGTTACTTTGCAGCGTTTGATCTTTCCTGCATCATGTTGTAGTTGTCACTTGCAGCCCATGTTGACCTTACGACTACTCCAACGTCAGGTGGTAATTGACGTCAATTCTCTGATCCATCATGGATAACTTTTAAACTTCAAGGCGACCGCTGATATATATACACTAAACTACAATGGTAGAGAATATATTGTACAAGGTAACGACATTTATTTCAACTGGATGGCGAATTTGCATCGGCCTTGACCTGATCCTCAGGGATTAGTCCGCCGGGTTCGTAATCTTCCCATCCTTCTTCCTCTCGGGCCCTTGCAATAGCTAGCCGTCTTCTCTTCTGTTTCCGTTTCTCTTTGCTTTCAGCCCGTCGCTCCTCTTTGGTTATGAGCTTCCGCGGTCCCTGTCTGAAACGATTGGCGTATTCCGGGGGTGAATCAGACGGCACCTTCTTGATGAGACCTGCGCGGACTCGTGTGGGATCAAAGTCATCCGTTTGTCTGCGCACTAATGCATCCCTGATCTGCGGGTGATACCTCAATTGGACAGCATACTGATCGCTCGAACCGGTACAGAGATCCCGGATCTCAGCTCGCGCATCTTCGCTGGGGGATGCGTCTCGTGCCAGCAGATCCTGGAAGTACATGTATGCCGATTCAAAGTTACCAGCATCTAAGCACATGATGATGAGATGTTCGAATGTCGTGGCGTTCGGTACCACACCCAGTGTGGCCATTTCCTTCACAACAAACATGCCGGCATCGGTATTTTTAGCCCGGCGGCACATGCCAATAAGGGAGTTGTAAACTGAGACATCCGCTTTTTCCAAACACAAAGCATAGAGTTGCTTGTAAAGCGCAAGCCCATCGTCTACCACAAAGGGATCGTTAATGGCTTCGTGCTCGCACATCTCGAGCACTACTAGAGCGCATCGAAGGGGTATTTCGTATTTCAAAGCTTTGAGTTGCTTGAGCATAGACCATGCCTCTCGTGGGCTGGTTCTCGATTGTATCATGTAGGTTAGAATGGCGGCAGTTGAACTTGACTCCAGCGCAATCTTTGCCTTGTGCATTTCGCAGAGCACTTGAAAACCAGTGTAAAGGTTCCCAGAGATCACGTGGGCCTCAGTAATCTTTTCATAGTCCTCCAAACTAAGAGGTACGTCGGATTCGGTCAGAAAGCGAGCGACCGACGCAGCGAGCTCAGTATCCCCTGTGCGGGACGCCACTGTCAATACATTACTGCAGACTCCGTATGACGGGTAAAGATATCTCAGTTCAACCATCTGATCCCACACGAAGCGTGTGGTCTCATGGTGAACGGCGGCACTTGCCACATCTAGTACGTAAAGCCACAGGTCCGTCGTCATGTCATACCCCTGATCAACCCGTGAACGTATTAACCGCACCACCTCGTCAAACTCTTCGAATTCGCAGAGGTAGTAGATGAGCATGCTGTGTAACCAACCCTCAACCGGCATGTCCTTTCTCTCCATGTGCGCGATATGATCTAGGGCCAACTCGAACTGATGCTCCCTCACAAGCCCAGCCACCACATAATGCCAACCGTCCGGGCTTAATGGAAGCCATCGGTCTCGAAGGGTGCGCACAAGTTCCTGGCGTAGTAAATAGTCCGGATGAACTGCGATGGCCTATTAATGTGAAGAGTTATCAGTCAAAAGAATCCCGTAAAGTGTAGGGAAGAAAACCACAGTAGGCGACTGCCGTACCTGTAATGCCGTGTGCAGCGTCCCAGAATCCAACGTAAATCCATTAGCCTCCATCTCTGCAAGTAAGTGCCGAACTACTTCTGGCGATCCACGTTCTGCATCCGAATTGGCGCGTAATAGTGCCCTATAGTGTCGTACCTCAGGGCGTACATGGCGATCTCTAATCAGGATGCGCAGTATCTGGCTCGTGCTTAGGACCCTTGGGGCTGAGGTCGTGAGCTCTTGAAGCTTTTGCTCCAAAAATGCCGTCGGTTTATGTTCAAGAGTCTTGGGAACTCCAGGTGGGCGTTTGCGGGTACCCTCTGTGCCAGAGTTCTCCTCTTTCAACGATTCGCCGGCATCTAGCCTAAGCTTGTTGTGGTTCTCGTCCAATTGACCAGGGGTTTTTTGCTGGTCCATTGATTCGCTATATCCATCTCCCAAAGCTCCATCACCCTCTGGCGGATCAATCCCATCAATCTTTCGAATAGAAGCACTGCTCAAGCATTTTCGCGGTGTTGATACAGGGCCCGCTAAGAAAGCCGAATATTGACCGGGTTTAGCAGCTCGTTTCCCCTTTATGAGAGGGATACGGGGGCGCTTAAAGGCGTTGAGGCTGAATGATGGACAGAGGCAATACCAAAGTCCATCCACAATAAGTGTCTGCCGTGGCATGTCGACCCTCTCTGGGTAACCAGAATCGTCAACCTTCCCATCTAAATTCCCTTGTCAAAAACGACCGTATCATCACGTGACATGCAAGTACCATGGCTTGATACGATAGTGGATGAAGCGAGCATAGCTGCGCAACATAGACCAGCACGATCACTTTACAAGTATTCTTTTTTTTTGTTTTCTTCTTTTGGTTGTATTCTATACAGAGAAGTTATCCAGTAAGGATATTAAAAAAAAAAAAAAAAAAAAAGAGTATTTCATATGGCACATTTCCCATTGAAACAAAACAAGAGCCAGATACGCCAGGATCATGCTCGACTAACCCGCCCAACGGACCTCATGAATTACCTACATCATCTCATCGGGGTATCTATCTTTCTCTCACGCCGCTTGTCATCACGTTCTGGACCTATCTTTAACTGCCACCTCGGCCGCGGCCGCGGCCACGTCCACGACCACCACGGCCTCCCCGATCACCTCTGTCGCCCCGGTGAGAGTGTCCACCACGATTGCGGTTCGGAGGCTGATTTTGCTGTTGTTCCTTGACCATTTCTATAATCTCTTCAGGGATCCGTAGATATTTAATCTAACACGTATTAGTACTCGCCAAGACCACTCGCGCCTTAAACAACCTACATTGTTTCCTCTGATATAGACTTCCGGCAGCCTGAAGAACCGATCACCCTCTGGGCTGGTCTGGACAACCTCTTTGAGTATTAAGTTCATCCAGTTATCGCAATTGGCAAGATGTCCATTCAGCGTTTCGCCATTCTTAAGTTCCACGAGCATTGGATGGCCCTGGGCGGCCGTGAGCAATCCTAGGGGTAACTATGGGTAGTATACCGTCAGTAATCGCAAATCCGAAGACCAAGATGGCCAGTTTTAGTTTGGCGGGTAAATACCATTTCGGGGATTGATGAGTGTGGGCAATATGAAAGGTTAGGCTAATATCCGAAAGTGAAGCGGGCGAAGGCTAAGATACAGTCGTTCTTAGCCAAATCAGGTATCCGCTAATAAAGCGACACCGAATAATAGCGACAAAATATGAAGCACGGCGATTTTGAGGGGAAGAGCGGGCCCTCGGTGTGGTGAATTTGATAACCAAGAAGCTCCGCACGAGCTTCCAGCGGTGGCGGTGATCGCAACCTGGAGATCCGGAGAAAAGCAAGTCCGAGATCCGCCGACTACTAAATAATTACTATTCCCTTACTGGAGAATAAATAGCCCTGGACAGTGATCAGCCCAGAGTGCAACCATTTCCATATGCTCTCCTTTTTGGGTCAGTTTGCTCCTTTATCTGTTTCACCTTGGTTGGGGAGTTCATCTTTATAGGAGTTGCAGAACAACCATACTGTTGATATACTATACAAGCTGAGTCGCATACATGTAGCTCAACCGCTACATGCGGTGGGCAGCGAATCTAGCGTTACATTTTCTTTTGATTGCATCTTCTAATTCAGACTTTATTAGCCCACCAGCCCTCTAAGAGAGCATGGCTTCGTATACGCTATTGTATCAAAGCCAGTTCAAGCCATTGGCCTCTTCGTATGATGTTCCACTTGCTTAAGAAATAAACCAGGAAGGCCAAGATATTCACAAGATGTTGCTCCATGATTGCGCCGATTTTCGGACAAGCTGGAGAGATTGCAGAAGTCTTGGGTGTAAGGCCAAGGCGTCCTACATGTCTGTCCCCGCTGCAATCCGCGAGATAAGATACAGCTTTGGCCCACCTGCATAGCTAGACGTTCAGTAGTTAGGCTCGAACAGGCTAATAGAATCTTGATTGATTGATACAGCTTTGGCCCATTCCCTGCGTCACTCGCTGGTGGAGCATGTTCCTGGCACTCCGGGTGTAGTCGATATACTGAATAGTCTACCCTACTGCAGGAGGCAGAACAATATATGGGACCGAGTGATACATCCTATGAAGCCTTACACAGTCATCTGCAGTCAGATCATTCTACTCCGAGCAGGTTGTGCCTATTCGAGAACCAGATATCTCACCTCAATTCACTGCTAAGAGGTTTACCAGAATCTGTTTTGTAGTTATCATTGTGGGTCTTGTAATTGCGCTGATATTCACAATCTGTCGCAATACTATGTATTGTCGTCGACGCCGAGTGGATCGAGCCGCACGGCATGAAGGAAGACGTACCCTACTGGCTTATAGGTCCGCAGCGCGGAGGTTCAAATGATAACAATGGTGGGAAGGAAGAACTCAGGAACCGGACCTGGCCCCTTCACTTGACTATAACCTACCCGTCATCCGACAACCGGAGCCGACCCTGCCTTCTGAAACTGACTCAAGTCCATATCCCAAGTCGAAGCTCATGCAGGCTGAGCTACAAGATTTAGGCGAGCACTTGAATACGTCGGTGAGCTTGTTGGACAACCAAACCGTAACCTAGAAGAAGCGCACCCCTCCAGAAAGAAATGAATCCCAAGGTTACCAGCGACGTTAAAAGCAAATCGCCGAATACGATAGCATCATCCACGGCTGGTCTCTCAACAGTTATAGCGTTAAGAACGAGAAGTCTGATGAGCCTGGATAGTACTTCATCTATGACTGTAGACAGGCTGCAGACAATAGTCACTGACCCACCCAGCTACCATGAATGATGCGATTCATTAGTGGAAACAATATACAGATGATAGCATGGATTTGAACAACTCGTAAGTGCTGATATTACATTTATTGAAGTTTCCTTTGGATAATTAAGCCACATGCGTCAACTTTGGAAACCCAAATGGGGGGAGAAGTTCGTAATTTACACCTTCGGACGCTTTGAAGCTTCCAGTTCGCCCTCGTCCTCCTCATCCTCATCCTCTACAGTGAACTTTCTCTTAGCGCGCTGATCCCTGGCGGGGGTATCACTGGAACTTGCGGCCGAGTCTTCTAGGACTGCAGTTTCAGGCGATTCACCAGATTCCTCTTGCTTAGCCTTTAGAGCCTCCTCTCTGGCAGTGAAGACCTTGATTAATGATTCGTACCCTTCCTCCACGTTGGTCACTGTCTCCTCAAGCTTCTCAATACGGTCGCTCATCTCTAGCTGGATGAGAAGATCGCGAGAGCGCTTGAAGAGACGCTGCTTAACTAGCATGCGCCACCAGTAGTACCGCCGCTCGTTCGGGTCCGCAGCATTATATTTCTTTATCAATAGACGTGACATATTTGCGCCACCAGCATGACGATTCTTGGTGGGAATCTCGCCCAAGAGAAACATTTCCAAGACGTGAGCAAACTGTGTTGAGGCGATCTTATAAGTGGAACGGATATCGTGGAGAAGTTTTGTGGGGATGAGGGCAGATGTTGGGACGCGACGGGGTCGCTGTTTCTTAGGAAGTTCTGCGTAGGGGTCGGGATTGATATTAACGTTGTGTTTAAGGAATTCTGGGCGCAGGATGTGGAAATCTGCGGTATCGCGGAGCGCGTCAAACGCTTCGTTAGGATCTTCGACTGTCAACTCGACAATTGTCGGGTCATTAAAGCAAGCGGTATGAATGGTTGTATACAGATGGGTACCATGTCCCGAGCCTTGGTGAGGAGGGAGGATCAGAAACTGGGCAATCCGCAGTCGGGCTGGTAGCTGTGCAGGCCGAATTTCGGGACCTGGGAATGCGTCATTCGTGACCGTAGCTTTCTCTGGGGAATCCCTCTGGTAGAACCACCAGCGATAGGTTGTCGCATATCCGACGATAGAATATTGTGAAGCTGTAGGACTTGGAGGCTTCACTTTCTCGTACCTGCGATCATTCGTTATTGTCAGCCATACTCAGATATGTCTCCTCAGACAAGAAAAGATTTTCATACACGAAATAGACTGTCCAGCGCTCAAGTGTCCATTCGGGATCCTCCGTTTCTAGGGGTGTTCCAGCCTCGATGAATAGGGACACGAAGACCTGAGCCCGGTCCAAGAGCCGTCGCACCTGAGGATCGGCGAGGGACCCTGCCCAGATCTCGTATGTTCGTCCTCGAGTGACATAGTTATGGACGAGCTTTCCTGGCGGTACAAAGCCCTTCGCATCTTTGTCTTCTTGGATGGCGTTTTCATAATCAGGAAGAGTGGAGAAAGCCTCTGAAGGTTTACGCATTGGTCAGCTATGATAGGGTGGTTCAGCCCGATTCCAAGCCGTATACTGACCTTCCGGAATAAATGGGTTTAATGTTTTGATCAGGTCAACTGCTGAGGTGTCGCCCACGGTCTTGAACTTTTCATCGTAGGAAATATGGATATGCGGACGGAGGTCATGAGCAGCGAATCGTAACCGGATGATCAATCCCTTGTAACCGAAAATTGTTTCATCATCACCAAAAATCGGGTAAGTGAACTGGGGATGGAAGCTAGAGAGCGTCTTCGGTTTTTGTTCACCGGGCTGGACAAGAGTGATCTGGACGGCGTCATTAGCGTCGCAGGTCCCTGGACGACACGATTCTTGTCAGCTAAAATGGAACTTAAATTATCGGGTATGGTGAGGCATGAGAGGGGTAATTACAGTCGCCTTCGCTCGCCATTTTGTCTAGGACAGGAGGAAGTAATAAAACCTTAGTTTGAGGGTGGTAGCTGAATAAAGTCAGTCTCTTTCTGATGACGGCGCGTGTTGAATCGCGTTGCGCGAAACTCAGGTATAACCGCTTCGGGTTTAGTTCCTTTGGAGGGCTCACTAGTAATGACTTCAACACAATTTCCCCATGCTTAGATGTCAACTGCTCGCGCAGCGTGGTTCAAAAATCAGTGCTAGCACAACCATGCTAATTATAATGATATTCTTGAGTTTATAGTTGTCTGAAACAGATTGGCTAGGATGAAGACAAATAATTTCAAGTCGCCTTGACTTTGTATGCTCATTTGAGGATACCTTAAGTACTTTACAGTTATCTTCATTAAGAAAGCAAGTAAAAGACACACATTGACATATCATTGACTGGGCTAGTTTGACCTAATGGTCAGTTATGTGCAGTGGTTGACCTCGGTTGCATGGGTAGTGGTACCCCATACAACGCGGCTACGGGCCGCCGTCAATAGCGGGGAGGCTAGGGATTCGACTATACTCCGTAATCGTTATGAGATCTGGAGGGTCCGCCCAGTTCTAACCACACCAAGGTTCACTTTACCATTGAGGGGTATAGTTCGCGCACCAGCACAATATCAAGGGCTCTAGTATACCCCCGGAACAATGTCGGCCACGGACCCTCAGAGGATCACCTTGATCGGATTGGGAACCATCGGTATGTCCATGGCCGCGTTGCACCTCTCTCGTGAGAATGTGACAGTGGACGTATTCGACACAAGACCGGATTTCGACCAGTTTCTTCTCAAGACATTGCCAAATTTCCTTGATCAAGGTCCATCAGCCAACTCTAAGTCCCAACCATCCACATCAGCTGTGGCTTCATTGGTTGCCTCCGGTCGTTTACATATCCATACATCACTAGAAACCGCCTGTGCCTCAGCCACGATCGTTCAAGAGCAAGGACCCGAAAACCTCGAGTTTAAGCAGACCCTCTGGGCTCAGGTGGAATCATTTGCTCCACCGTCTGCGCACCTCTGGACCAGCACGTCTGGCATTGCCGCATCCGCCCAGCAACAAAAGATGGACGATAAAACACGATTGCTTGTTGTGCATCCTTTCAATCCGCCGCATATCATGCCACTACTAGAGATTGTACCCTCGCCTGATACGTCGCCAGAGCGGATAGAGTTTGCTCGCGAGTATTTCTCCGGTCCTGGTTCGAAGCATAGACCTGTGGTACTCCAAAAAGAGATCCCAGGGTTTGTGGGGAATCGTCTGGCATTCGCACTACTACGAGAGGCATGCTACCTAGTGCAGGAAGACGTCGTGAGCGCAAAAGATCTCGACACAATCATGATGGCTAGTCTTGGGCCAAGGTGGGCGGGCAATGGTGTGTTCGAAAGCTATCAGCAAGGAGGTGGTGAAGGTGGGATCCAGGCTTTTCTGGACAAGCTAGGTGGCACTATGCAGGTCGTGTGGGATAATTTGGGTAAAGTAAATGTGTTAGATGAAAAGACCAGTTGGAAGGAAAAGGTCGTCACGCAGGCCAACGAAGCTTACGGAACCCTGACACCAGGACAAGTCCGCGAAAAAGAAGAAAGACTGAAGGACTTTGTGGCGATACAGACTAAGAAGTACGGATATGATGTACCTGAAGCATAGCTATACGGGACTCTGCTAGTACTTTATAATGTAGTGCAAGAAGTATCATAGCCCAATGTGAATATGACGTCATTTGGCACATACTAGTAGAATCACTTTGAAGAGGTTCTTAAACAAAGCGCAGACTCATTAATTCCATGCAGATGAGGTGAAATACAAATTTATGCAGCTGTACTCTGTATGTCAAGTGCAACTTGAAATGTTGAAATGGACATGTGCTTAATATGGGCATGCAAGGAATAGCTGAGTAGTCATATTTGTACTCGCCCTTACTCTGTTATTATACGCTTACCCTACCAAAGAATTATCTAAACGATTGACCTAAGGGTATCTTAATATTGTTCTCCATACACGGACGATGCGATTGTTATCTTTCCCTATTATTGGGCGGATAGTAGGTGGGGAACGGCTTGCGCGTAGACCTTTCAAGTTTCTCTGTTTAATTAAGCTTCAACCTCCACAAATTCTACACCTGCAGGTCTCGAGGACGACATGGCTGTTACCTGTGGGTCTGATCCCGATAACCTATGATTTAAAAAGATTACTCTTTCGCTGCTAAATGGATAGCGTTGAGTTAGATAATACGTCACCGCGCAGAAAAGATATCAATGACGCCCCACAAGAAGATTCAAGGGTGCCAGATCGTAGCGACGGAATACATACAATGCAGGATAGAAATCGCTTGCGCAAGTGGTGGTTGACCGAAATTCGCCCGAAAGTGGCCGCTGAAGATGGAGACCCGAGAGACTTCCTTGGTATTTCATTCCAAAAAGATATAGCAGCTTGATTTCCATTTACTTACCTAAAAGCACAGCCCTTGAGAGAACATTTCTAGCGTATGTTCGCACGGCAAATGCGCTTGCTTCGTTTGCGATCGTCGCAGCTCAGCTGTTCATCCTCCATCATGATTCTGTCGTGGCTGGGAAAGTACTGGCTTGTTTATCGCTTGCATTTGCTATATATATCCAGATGATGGGTGCTATGCGGTATTTCAAGCAGCAAAGGTCGCTTCAGCGGAGAAAGTGCTATATATGGAACCCAGAGAGTATCCGGGTTGCGTTGTTATTTTTTGTAGTAAGTGTTTTGTGTCGACTTTGCCCTTTCGTGGTTTATACTGAGAAGCTTTCGAAGATATCTACTGTAGCCCTAGTGCTAGTGGTTGTGTTTGGATAACCCGGAAGACGAGCAAGTGCACGTGTTGACGTGCACGCTCTCCAGGAATTAGCTTCGTCCTAAAATATACAATCTTTATTTTATATTTTTATATTTTTATTTTTTTTTGGATACCCTTAGAAATCTACAGCCACTGTACAGCAGTGACAATTGATAACGAGCTTTCGATCAGGCGTTTGAATGAACTGCCTACTAGTTCATACAATCTAAGTTTAGTAGACCTACATAGCATATAGTGTCAACATCAAGTATCTTAACATAGGCCCTTGCTTTTGCTTCTAAATCTCTCTAAGATGCATTAAAATTGACAATGTAAGTAAAAAAGATCGTCATAGTCGAGGATATTGAGGAATTTTGTAATAAGAACATGTACTTACTAGAAATTATCAAGTACCCTCCGCAAGCATCATGAAACAACGAATGCGGCAGGCGAAGCTTTACCTTGAGTTTAACAACAACAA
>NW_022475461.1:0-34839 GCF_009193585.1 Aspergillus caelatus
CCCCCCCCCCGCTTCTCCTAATTTTGGGCGAATGGAATTAATAGAGTGGTAGACAATGATCGTCATTCATACTCCCTCCGCCACCTTCGTCGGTCTCCCAGTTTGTTCCGAAAATACAGCAACCCCACACTCAATATGTACATAACAATCCCTGCTCCATCCCCATGATTATTAACAGCCTATGGTCTGTTCTTGACCATACGGCAGGAGACTCATAGAGTATCACGAACTAAACGGATGCCGATCCAAGGATATGGGTAACCTTTCTGCCACCAATTGAGACTGCTTGAGTGTAAGTAAAAAGCGCAGATGGTTACGAAGGCAAGTACACATACAAAGTCTTCTTCCCAGAGATGCGCGGATGCAGCGCCCATGACCCACCGACAACAACAATGTGCTTGCCGTCCATAAAATCGGCTATGATACTGTTAGAAACCAGCAGATTACACAAGGGAAATAACGAGGACTGACCACTATAGCCGGGATAGATATCCATTGGTTTGAATTTCGGCTGAGGCTCAAAGAATGAGCTTGTCCACTCGTAAGCGCCGCCCAAGTCGCCCTGACCTGAAAGCCTGTCGCCGTTTTGCGTGACGGGGGTTGGATGGAGATTTTGAAAGCCAACATTGCATGCTGTTAGGTCTGTGTAAATATCATCCCGAGTCGACTTGGATACTGTTTCCCTAGTTTGGTGTTTATGTTAGCACTGTATGTGGCATACGGAAGACGTCTAGTCTTACTTCTGGGTTTTCTCGGCCTTTTCTTCTTCAACTTGCCGGTGAATACTGCGTGCTTCGTGCAAGGTAGGGAGCCGTGTGCCTGCCCATTCCGCATATCCCACTGCTTCGTTATACGATGTGTAGACCGGCCAATCGAGCGCAAGCCGAAGAGGAAGAGGGCCATATACGGTCTTCACCGTGAGGCTGTTGACAAATTCTTCAACATTGGGTTCTCCAAGAGGGTTGCTCGCAACGTTTCTGTCGGGAACTCCAGGCGACCCGGTTGACCACGTCACCGGCAGGCAATCTTTCCGGGACGTTTTAACAAGGTACGTAGCATAGTCCAGGATAGACACAGGCCGTGCCTGTGCCTCGAATCCTTTAACAGATACCTCATATGGGTTGCGCTCATTATCCCATGCGAAGAAATCGTCTGGACTGAGGGCACTATCGTCATCTGTATCTTCGATGCCAATTGTAAATGTTCGGGGCTTAATGCCGAACCATTGATTCTCTACTCGATCTCGCACCGCCTGTTCAGCCATGCGGATGAAATCCGGTCTGGGAATTCCAGGAGGTGGCCGAATATTCGGACTCATAAGAGTCATCCATAGAAATGTTTCTAGGTGGAGCCCTGATGAGAGTCAGTGGAACTGGACTGAATTATGTTTCTGTTATCATTTATACCTTCGTGTTCAAAACCAATCCAAAGCGCTCGACCAATCGATCTATCTTGCCAAGGTTTCTGTGTCTGGTAAAGTGTTGTAATTCTGGCGCAGACCTTTTCCCGGAAGTCCAAGATGTCGCTCAATTCTGGCCATGTATTTGGAATCTCACTATGATCGTGACAGTTGGAAGGGTTATCCACGTCGGGGTCTATTCCCCTTTCAAAAATCTGTTGATAATACTTCGGTTCGGTCGGGGGAGTTTTGGTCGCTCGTGCTAAATGGATATCCTCACTGGGGTTGTCAGAACCTTTTCTCCCGGCAAGCTCAGTGAAGAGATAGAAGGTGTATGTATACTCACAAAGTGGGTATATGACCAAGGTAGAAAATAAGTGGATTTCGCAATGCAATAGGTTGTTCATGCAAGGCCTCTTTTGGGAACATTTTCAACGTTACGAGATCCCATGCTGCCCAGAGTTTCCGCCATTCTTCAAGGGTTGGGACGGCCCCTGGCGCATAGTCTTTTGGCTTGAGTGGAAAAGCATACTGTGAAATCTCCGTGGAATTCGGAGTGTCGGGATAGCTCGCACCCATGGCTTATATTGAAGCCCACAGCACCGCCGGAATGTGATGGTCTAGCTCAGGACAGTAATAATTTGGAATGTAGCATCAGGGTGTATGTTTCATATATAATGAACACAGCAGGAGAAAGTGCTGACATTGCGGAGGGTTTATGTATATATATATTCTCTTTTTCTCAGAGAAAGCCAGTCGCTACCATAACTTGCTCCTCTCACCGAAAATTTCTAGGACTAGAATGGGTTCGGCTAAAAAGCATCGATCGACGATCAGCAAGTACGGAGTAGATCGCGGAGAGAGCGATCAAATAGAGGATGAGTATTGCTTCCCAAGATTGCCGAGAGTGGGTACACTACAGCAACCTATCGAATAGCCAGTGGAGTCAGCTGAAATATCCACAAGGTGGCTGGCTGTGATGGAAGATACTAAAGTGTGTTCCCTGAACGCCTAAAGAATGTATCTTCAGCTGTTATAATTGGGTCTTATTTGCACCTACTAGGACCCATTCAGGCCCGCCCTACAGGTTTTCAGTTGCATCAAGAGCAGAACCGTCGTGTAGACGCACTACTATATCTGCATGGTATGAGTCGATCCACGTACTCGATCGATTGTGGGGAAAATACGGCTTGGCGTCCCCGGAATGCTGAAAAACATGATGATGTTGCTGAATCAAGGACAACACAAGGCTTGGCCTTCTTTGAAATGCACTTAACATGCATATTAAATACTTTCAGTCCGCTCCTTCTTTTTTCTCGGACTTCTCCATTTTGAAGGTTCTGCTAAGAAGTAACTGTGACATGCTCCCCAGATTGAGTTCAGCGACGTGTCACGCCTGAGCTCTATCCGCGTTTTGAGGGCAAAGCTGGCGCCTTTGTTTCAGAAAACAAAGAGGTGGGACTACAACACTAGGATAGAAGTCTCTGTTTTCGGTCCTGGAATTCAGAATTCTGTTACCATGTGAAAAGTGTGATGCTGCCAAAGCGTATGTTGGTATGAGGATAGACTAGTTCGCGTAAGGATCGGACGATTGACTGTTGTGGGGACAGTGACACTCCCTGGGTGTATATTATCTGCGCTTGGCTTATCGTATAAGGATATACCTGTCTTTGTTTATACCGTCTGAAAATGTAATGGTGCCTTTCCTCCATCTCGGCTCTGTCTATCCTAGACAATTCCAAGGAACTCAGCCCGGTAAGGCTGGAGGCCTGGAATCCGGATAGCATTGTGGGTAGGCCCGGAAGTTTTGGGGATACATTCCAAGGGCGGGGCGATATGAAGGAAACCTAGAGTCCTACGAGCCCCATTTAATGGAAATGAGCCCTAATGTCCCTACTAAATGGGCCTGAACTTAAACCACTCCGTGGTAGGTACTTATAGCTCAGTGTGGAGATACTTGATTAAATGCCCTACCTATGCAATATTGTCCAATAGCAGCTCCCACTGAGACCTTTGAGAGCTACACATAAGGAAAAGTGGAACTTTGCAGTGGCGAGACCCAGCGGGTATATAGCTAGAACCCTATCCGGGCTAACAAAGACGGGGCAACAGGGCACTGTGCCGCGATCCTTTCAAGCCGTGCCGATGATCTTATACCTCCCTATATGTCTCCGCTTCCTGGGTTGAGATATGGAAATACAGACCCTGGTCTACTGGTAACGATAAACATAAAAGGATAGCAAAATCCTGGATCATCGAATTCCTGCTGTATCACTGAACAGAATAACCCCAGGCTCAAACCGCTCGCAAATCCTGCAAAATGAAGCTACTCTACACCATTTCTCTTCTCGCTGTCGGCTCCATTGCAGCAGCAGAAGATAAAACCAACGCGACATCTCAAAGCACAACCGAGGCTTCAAAGGGCCTGGCAAACTGCCATATTCCCGAACTGAGGAAAGGGCATGTTCTCAGGGCTTCGTGCTTTGCCGATGGGGCCAAGCAAGAACTTGTCCATAGCGAGTTGGACTTGAATCACTGTTTCGGCGCAAGCCTTTTGAAGGGTGAATTGACCGCGGAGCCTGAGTATGTGTTACTTCTTGCTTAAATAAGCTTCTTATACTGATGACTGATATACAGTGGACATTTCAGCAGAAAGTGCGTGAAATGTAAGTTAGGGGGGGAAGCTCGTGGTACTGGAACCCACGTGGGGGCATGGTCACTGTACTGCCACTGTGTTGCTCCTAAAGCCGAAATTCAGTTGGGTAAGTTTATCCTGACAGTATCTTTTCTGCAACTGCCTGTATCGATCTATTTGGTGTCTTGTGCTAATTTGTCAATAGAACCTACCGTCTGGATGAACAAGCAGGGTCTTCTTGAGTGCCACGGCCATGTTGGAAAGCCAATGAGCTTGTAAGCCCTTGATGTGGAGTGGATACTGCCACTGGGCGTCGCAGACCGGGAGGCTTCTCATGTTTCACCTTTAAAGAGGGTTAATGTCTTGGCCCGATAGACATGTCGTTGCATTGTGGTGAGGGAGCATCCCCGTTGCGCAATACACACTGAGCTGCGCAGCAGTCTATATCAATTTTAATTGTACGGAGGATTTAGATTACTAAATAATGAGCTACTGGTTCATCATCAAAAGCTTCACTAGGACAGCCGTGAATGTTTTAGTAGTTGTAGTAGCGAAGGACAACACTAATACTATAGAGCATCGGCGATTTCTATTATGCTTTGGTAAAGTCTAGACCTGTCGACATGCCTGATTACAGTTATAGTCAAACGTACAATCTTTACTAACTAGTTTGATCTCTCAGCGGTTGCATCTAGCCCTTACTCTTTTACTGATTCGGATTTCGGAGAGAGGTCAGCCTTTAAAGGTTCACGTTTTTGTATTTAGGACTCATATTTCTTTTTCCTCTAAGTCCAATGGCGCTTATCTATAACTTCCCGTCCGGGTATTGGTGGGTGGGAATCATTTCTTCACCCGCATTTAGTCGCCTTAGACACTCCAGGATACCTGGGTATGTATAGTTATAGTCCGTGTACATCCAAAGATCCTGTGCAGAAGCCTTCTGGTGTGCCTGGCGGGTGTAATTCTGAATCTTCGATGCGCGTGGGCGTCGCACCCGATCAAAGTCCTTGAGCAAGTCAGGAATCCCCTCCCGCGAAACATTCGGTTGATTGAAGAGACGGAAGCCCTCCGCATCTTCAATCGCCTGGTTACATCCTTGACCCTGATGCGGCGTCATGGAATGTGCTGCATCTCCAACGAGGACTACTCGCCCGCGCCGGTATGTAGGTAGAGGATCTTGGTCCCGAAGCTGCCATACTTTGATATTCTCCGCAAGACTGAGCACATTTCGAACGCTAGGCGAGAAGTCCCCGAAGCATCGCAGCAGGTCTTCTCTAGAGCCTTCCGCAGACCAAGACTCCGTTGTAGCCGTCTGGAGAATCGTATCCGGTGTGATACAACCCACGTTCAGCAGTGCGTACTTCCGACACGGGTACATGATGACGGATCGACTGGAGCCATCCATGCTCAGGTGTATCTCCAAAGCACCAGGGTTAGCTGGATCCATCACGCGCAAGCCAGGCTGCTGCTCATCCAAGATCTCCCTAGGAATCGTGAACCTGAATGCTGAAGAGCCCGATGGACGAGCAGTCCGGAAAACTTCCTCTGCGACCACCAACGGTCGCACAATGGATTTAATACCATCAGCCCCTGCCGTAATTGTCGTTAACATCAGAAGGCGAAACTATATATGGGCTTCAAGGTAATATGGGATCTCACCGACGACCAAATCCGACTCCAGCTTCAGTCCACTGGAAAGAAATACATCACCGGACTCAACGTCCACGCTTACCACCTCTTGCCCCCACAGGATCTTTGCGGGCTCGCCAGAAATACCCAAATCGGCTGACGGGCACTCTGCTAGCCTCAGAAACTCGTTCCAGAGGTCTGCGCGATGTTGGAAGAGCCACTCTGCACCATATATTTCTTTGAGATGCGCCATACTTTCCGCACCCAGCAGTTTCCCATCTTTGTTTAGTGTCCGCGTCTCGCCGCATCCCACAGACTGACATCGAGTCTGGTTGAACCCAAGCTGTTCGATGATGCGCACCCCGTTTGGGCCGAGGTTAATGGCGGCGCCGACCTCATGTCCACCATGGAATTTCTCAACTAAGGTGACAGTGTGCCTCTCGCGCAAAACTCGTGCCACTAGAAGTCCGGCCAGCCCGGCGCCCACGATGGTGATTTTCAGCGGCTGATCCATATTTTTCAAGAGATTCCAGGTGGTAGGTAGGGAGAAGATGGGACGGGGTTCCTCGATAATGATGAAAAGTACAGTTTATAAAAAGGCCCAGTAGCAACTAGAGGTAGACGACAATCTAATGAATATTATGCAGGGTATTGTGTGGGGACCAGTGGTTGTGAATCGTTAGTGGCAGTTTGTCCTCACCACATCCCGAGCATTTGCCCACATACCCGAAAGCATCGGGAAATGGGGTTTGGAGTCAAGAGTCTAACCATGGTGTGCTCAATTGACGCAAGAAACACGAGTACAAATTGAAGGCTTACGCAACGCGACTTCATTAATTGGTGTTTCCTTTCGTTACCAACGCTATCCTCCGCCTTCACGTCGTGCTTTGGTTTCTCGATGGCTCAACAACAACATCTTATTCGCTCCGTCGAGCCGCTGCATATCGGCCAATTCTTGATTGTACGCGTAGAAATCGACCACGGAGTTGTGGGATATGGCGAGTGTGGCGTCTGGGGCCATATCGAAGCAGCCGCTACAGCAGTCCGTCACTTCGCGGGTTACCTGGTTAACAAGCCTGCATTCGCTATTGAGCACCACTGGAATGTCATGCACCGGTATAGCTACTTCCAAGGAATGGCCATTAATGGTGCTATCTCGGGAATTGATATCGCGCTCTGGGATATCAAGGGCAAGGTTCTGCAGGTCCCCATCTACGAGCTGCTGGGCGGATCCTGCCGCTCCAAGGCCAGAGTCTACGGCCATATATATGAAAAAGACATCGAAGGCGTGCTGAAGGAGTGCAAACGGAAGATGAAATTAGGATACACAGCCTTCGGACATATCAACCCGTTCTTGGACGAAGGGAACGACGTGTCGTATTTCAAGACGCACGTGAAAAAGATGGAAGACGCTGCCGATAATGTCCGTCGGATGCGCGCAGTCGTAGGGGACAAGGTCGATCTCCTGATTGAGCTCCACCGTCGTCTGACTCCGGCCGAAGCGATCACTTTCTGCGCCATGATCGAAGACTGCCGTCCAATGTACGTGGAGGACCCCGTGCGGCCGGAGAACGTGGATGCGATGGCCCGCGTCGCAGATAGAATCCCTGTTCCCATCGCTACCGGCGAGCGGTATTCGACCATCTATGAGTTCCAGGCGGCGTTGTCCCGCAACGCGTTGGAGTACGTACGAGTTGATGTCGCCTTGTGTGGGGGAATTACAGGCGCGAAGAAAGTGGCCGCCATGGCAGAGGCTCATAATGTCCAGGTTGTACCACATAACCCTCTGTCGCCCATTGGACTGGCCGCTTGTTTGCAGTTGGACGCCGCTATCCCGAACTTTGCCATCCAAGAGTATTCAACCGGGTTTGAGAATGGAATCTTCATGTCCACCACTGAGCACCTGGGCAGCAATATCGTGGACTGGGTGCCTCCCGTGGTCGATGGGTTTGTAGATATCCCAACTGGTCCTGGCCTGGGAGTGAATTTGGTGCCGGATGCACAGAATATTCGGCCTCCATTCACGCAGCCCATTGCCATGCGGCCTCATCTAGATGGGTTTGTGGTGGACCAATAAGTCCAGCTGCAGCTTTGCTTAAATTCCGATCTATATTTAAGTAGACTAGAGTAAAATACTAAGCTTCTCCTCCCCTCGCAATGGTTTCAAGACAAATAACCCCTCTCTCTAAGTACTCTTAGCAACACCCATTCCATCGACCGATTCCGTCAGCTGTTCTCCCCCTTCTACCTGCAGGGGTAAGATCGGCAACAACACGTAAAGCATCCTAGCCCAACCCGCCCGTTCCTGTCCATTCTCATCTACCGTCCGAGTCGCATTCTTCCAGGCGTGGTTTGTCCCGCGCTGGATCGCCAGATCCCCTCTCTTGAGCCGTCTAGTCTCCCCGCTGTCCAGGATCAATTCCACCTCTCCCTCCAAAACTACCCCGTAGTCAATGGAGACGGTGCGATGCATGGCACTGGCAACATCCGGTCCAATATCCACGATGCGACATACGGAGCCTGTCGAAATGGCCAGCCCGGGGCTATGCTCTAGGTAGTGCTGATAGGCCGTGAGGTCGCGGTCGGAGTTGAGGTCCAAAGGAAAGGTGTCCGTGGCGTAGGCGAGCGTGAACAAAGCCCCCGGGACCGTGGTTCGGGATACTTGGTCCGGGAAGGCGGAGGAGAAGACGGCAGTGCCGTTGGCATCGTGAGTGGTGATGAACCGGGTGATCTCAGGGAGTTGTTGCGGATCAGTAGCTGGAGTAGTAGGCGCTGGCGCTGAAGTGGACACTTCGGTGGGAGAGTTGTGGTGACTCATTTTCTTTCCTGAATTTCTGGGTCCTACAAAAGATATAGTTCTCGTTTCTCCTTTCGAAAAGCTTGCTTGTGTCTTCAAATATTGTGTGGTGGGTATTTAATCATCTTTATATGTCCTTATAGAGTCTCATCGGGATGTGGGGGTTTTGAATGATTTTTAATTCTAAGATAGAGGGAAATATAGCACATCGGGGCGCAGATACAGGCCCTAAGGTTTGCATTGTGGCGAAAATGACCTAGAACCGGGAATAAGAGTGCTTCATGCCTGTGGAATAACCGGCAAGACGACATAGTTCAAATGGTCTGGTCCAAAGTGGATATGGTTCGTACCTCCGAATCTCTCATGGGACCTTCAGATATATTGTGGTTAGAGAAGGGAGAAAGGAGCAAGGCTGATGAGAACAACTATACCTTTCGGAAGATTCATGGCTGAAGATGCCCACCCCTTGAGTGTCTCCGCCACTAATTTCAAAGGACAATTTCTCCCCAGGACTGAGGATCAGGTTGGTTGGCCATATTTCGACATCTACGCCGTAGATTTCGCCTGGGATGACGGGCTGCACATCGGTTGAAAAGTAGTCACGGTAAGGATGATACTCACGATGATGGGGATGTTGCTTGTTGATCTTGCGGAGGCTGACGCGCTGCCAGCCTTTGCTGACGGGGACGGGATTACCGATGGATCCAGTGTAGAAGATCTCTTGGCCATCCGCCGCCCAGTGTCGAATCGTCAGGAATATATCGATGTCCTTCGGCACAGGACCTCCCAAATCTGGGGTTACTGAGACATGAACCCGGGCCACGATGTGGCCGGTAATTTCCAGCTCTTGCGTTGCGGGAGCAGTCTCAAATCGAATATACTCGTTGTCATCTGGGACGGTTAGAGCGCGATAGGAGAGTCTAGTGTGATAACTGGGGCATGGTGGCTCGTTCGGGGTCCACGTTTTCTGCGGAGTCAAGTAATACTTGGTGTAGACAGTGCGTGCCAACGGCCACTCATTTTCAGCCCGCCGGGAATATACTTGTCCTGTGGCTGCGGGAATAGAGTCATACTGGATCACTCCCTTCCGGAGGATGAGGTCAACCTTGGGCATATTTCCCGCTTTCCAACCTGCATAGTCATCATCTTTGAGGAAGGCACTCAGGAAGCTCTTCTGGATTTCAACCTCTTCACTGGAGTAGAAAGGCAGATCATGGCGACCCACAACCATTCGCAGGAACTTGTACTGAGAGCCTGCATGGAGATAGCCCTCGATATTGCCACGCAGATGAACCACAATGTTGCCCCAGTTGCCGACAGAAAGCAGGGGTACCTCAATATCCTGGAGACAGTAGTCACGAGAGGCATAGTACTCATCGTCGCGGAAGAAGTGCTGCGCGTTGTCCACTGCTTGATTACGTAGGTTGGCCTGGAGCTCTTCCTCGTTCAGATCACCCTCGATTGTATCGGGGCCCCAATTCTTTGCTGCCTTGCCAGGAAGACCGTAAAGGTTTGACTTTACCTGACGGTCCATCCAAAACTTCAAGAAGGGGGCTGTGAGGATTCCACCATGGCGGCAACGATCCCTGTAATAATCCGCCATTCCTTCATAAGGAATAATCGCAGCCAGACCCCGTGGCCGCCTGGCAGCAACCCGCCATTGAGTACCTGCAAAGTAGCTAATACCGAGCAACCCGACCTTCCCAGTTGACCATGGCTGATCCGCCGCCCATTCAATAACCTCCTGGAACGCCTCGCTGGTAGACTTGGACATCGTGTCGCAGACTCCAGGCGACTGGCCAATCCCAACCTCATCGGCCCGGACAATCGAATATCCCTCCTTTGTCCAGAATGCTGGATCGGGTACCTCGAAGGCCGAGTGCTCTGATTTATGTTCAGGGTTCAGGTCATGGAACGAATGCGGAAGGAAACTATACGCGGAGGTTAGCTTCTGAGGTCCTTACCTTGGGATTGCCTTGGCTAGAGTCTCTTACTTCTTGTAAGGGATATCCTTTCCATACGGCCCATAGGTGATGAGCACAGGGCACCTGGAGACAGTTTTAGGGCGGTAGACATTGAGGCGAACCAGTCCTGGTCCACTTTGAAGCTTCACCGTATGATTTTCCTCGTAGATATACGGGAAGCTGTCGGTATCCACCTTGAGTAAATCTAGGATTGTGTTAGGCATCGTGGGAAGTAGTT
The DNA here is from genome assembly GCF_009193585.1 of Aspergillus caelatus. NCBI lineage: Eukaryota > Fungi > Ascomycota > Eurotiomycetes > Eurotiales > Aspergillaceae > Aspergillus > Aspergillus caelatus. The sequence goes on from NW_022475461.1 coordinate 10,663, forward strand.
AATCCGTAAATTGCTCTTGACGCCGAGTAACAAATACTATGGGTTCCTTGTTGGGTATTCCTATACCTATATATCTTTACGGGAAGAGGGCACCCCCTTCGGCATGTGGGCAGCCCCCGCCCAGCACAACGAAACGTGGTGCTGATTGTGGTACACACATTAATCTATTCTCTGTTTAAGCTTATCACCTATGTATCCATGGCTAACTACTGGCTATTGGTCTCTCTCTGGCTCCAACTGAGACCAGAACTGAGGGCATACAGACACTCCAACCGTGGAATGGAGACCCCATGCTCTCTCCCCAAGTAGACCAGTTCTCCCACAATTGCATCCACCTCCATAGGCTTATTCGACCTCACATCCGCTAACATACTCGGTTCAACTCCGGGCCACTCTCTAGCAGAGCTCCGGTCCATTTGCATCGCCACATCCTCCAGTCCGATCTCGGATCCATAGCCCGCGGCAACCGCTACATCCACCACTTCCTCCATGACGCTCCGAACCATATTCGTTGCGACAGGTGACGCTTTAAGAAACTCGAGGTCACGGCACCGCGAAAGGGCACAGATGGTATTCCACGAGGCATTTCCGATCAATTTCCTCCACCTCGCTACTTGAACATCTGGGTAAACCTCCACTGTAGCCCCACCCGTCTTCATAAGAGCGGCCAGCTTCACAGCTGCGTGGTGATGGGATTCCGGAACCCCGCCTGCTGGGAATGTACCAAGTTGTAAGCGTTCTACCTCCGTGTGGTGAACGACGCCCGGTGCGGTTTGCGTAGTTGGCAAGTATGCGACGCACGAGATGATCGGGTTGTGTGGGAACCGTTCACTATACTGCCGCTCTATCCCAATCCCGTTTTGGATGAGAACAATCGTCGTAGATAGTGACACTAGAGGAGCTATCAGAGCCGGGACAGAGCCGTCGGTAGTCTGTCGGGGAAAGGCTTTTGTCGTCACTAGGATATAGTCGTAAGGCGCTTCTTCAGAGTTGGAGACGTTTTGCACTGATGGATAGAGTTTTGGATAGAACGTCTCACTGCTGAAGATGGTCGAGTGAACGGTGAACCCGTTCGCCTTTGCCGCTATGTAGTTGGATCGGCAGATGCAGGATAGATCCACGCCCGAGCGAGTGAGGATCATGGAGTAGACAATGCCGATACTTCCAGTTCCAAACACGAGGACGCGAACCATCTTTGGAGTATGTGTTTCAGCCATTCTTTCGCGATTAGAATCGATGGGTGCACCTAAGAGCAGGCGCGAGGAGAAGGGGAGAAATAGTATTACATTAACCATGATCATTTCTAGCCTGAATTATTTTAACTCTGAAATAAAAACACTGCTCGGGTGTGACGCATCCCGCCACATTGCCGAGCTGCCCGAATCTACATTAAGTGTGCCATACGTGGCCGTGACAAAGCTTTGAGGATAATGGCTTCACTCATAGAGCTTATTGTAACCAAAGTCACAAATAATACTTGAGATATACAGCCTACTACGTAGTGTGGAATCCATACGAGTTACTATAGACTTATATACTAACCTCAGGCCCTGATTTTTGAAAATATTTCCGGTAGTTGTACTACGTAAGGGCTTCATGCTATTCCATCTCTTTGTATAATATTACTCATAAGTAGGAATCACTCGATAGGTTGATTAAGAATGATCTGTTCAGATATATTGACCTGATACATGGACTATTTTCAAGGCTGCGGCCTCAGCTAGTTATTGAAACAGAAAGTGTAAACTGGCTACGCCTAATCTAACCACTCCTCTGGCCAAGCACCAAGACAAAACTGGGACTCGCATTGGCTCCTCTGTAGCAATGTTAGCGTTCAGGGCTTGTACACGTACAAATGACGACGAGACTTACCAGTTCCCACGCTTCGGCCCCGAGACAGCCTTTGGTACCTTTATCCTCAACTGAAGATACAGCCCCGGCGACAAAGCACCCAGAAACATAGTGCTCATCCGTGCCATGCGCATCTCGGAAGTATGGGTGTTTCATCAGCCTGGTCAAACCTCTTTGCAGTTCCGGCCCTCCTCCGTTCTTGCAAATGATGTCCTCGAGGGACTGACGAAACTCGACTGTCTTGGGCTCCGGCGGCCGCTCCATAGCGAAATTGTCTTTATACTGCAGCATGTATTTCCATTCCGTCAGATACAGGTTATGCACGCCTCCACCCGACCCGATTAGGAGATATCGCTCCTCACGCAGATGACGAAGGGCGGCTCCGATGCGAGCGTGGAAGAATGGGTCCCAGTGGGAGTTCTGGGAGATAATTGTGACCGGGGGACATTTGTCCTTGAACATCCCGATCAGCAGGGGGACCGTGTCGATCATCCAGTTGAAGTTGGGGTCCGGATCTACGTCAAATCCCTTGGCTCGGAGGGCGTCGATGACGCGTTGGCCTGTTGCGAGATCCGGATTCGGCCTAAAGCTTGCCCATAGATCGGGGAGGGTATTGGAGATAGGCATGATGCTTGGGTTAGGATTCATGGCCACATGAATCTTGTCTTCTAGGCTGTTCCAATGAGCGCCCTAGATAATAGTTAGGAAAAGACTGAGAAACGTAATAATGTGTGATTGGGAGAGGAAGGGCGTTTGGGATCATTATTTCTTACCATGATAATTACACCCTTCACTCCGTGGCGCAGTGCATCACGGCCCAATGCCTCCCAGTAATCCCGGGTTCGTGAATCTGTGCCTAGCATCATCGTTGTTCCATGGGAAAGAAAGAGAACGGGTGCCAGATTCGGTGCTGATTTTATGAACAAGTTAGTGTATGAAGACGTAGATATAGAGGCACCTGGATATGCGTACCTTTCGACATGTCGATATTATTTCCCATGTTGAGGTCGAGGACAAGGTAAACAACGTATGCAAACAGTAGCGATATGTAATGTAGTATACAAGCCCTTGTTGTAGAGCGAATGGAGATCAGTCCTTCTTTTCATTGAATATGGTTAGGAGTGTACTATTCCTTAGAAGCTGATTAGGCTCATGGCGGCCTCTGTGCTTCCTCCACATGCCGTACTATGGATGACGCACTGCCCCATAGCTGTAAGCCCCAAGTTCAAGGGGAATACAACACACTTCGGTTGCGGAAGACTTACAACTGGCTCTCAGAGGCACTGGCCCATTACAGCGTGTATCATTACGATCGAGACAAGTTGCGGGATGGCAAATAAAGCTAAGCTGGGTGATCAATGGCAACTTTCATTCACCTTCTCTGTATTTTCTCTGTCTCCTGTAATCTTCATTCCCGAGACTATACCTGTACATTTATTGAACAAATTCTAATCTTATTGCTAAGGCATGGCTACATGCAAGAACGAGCTGACAAGCCTTGAAATGACTAGACCTAGGTACTCTGGGGTCAGCGGTAACATGGTAGTAGACTGCTGAAGACAATATACATGAGCTTTCGATTGAGATTGTGCAATTTTAGCAATTTGACAACGCATTGGTGGGTGAGAAAAGATATCCATCATAAAATATGATAACTGATAGAAACCTCAAAGATTTACCACTCTCCAGCTACCTTGTATAGGAACTTCGCGTCTGGTCCGTATATGTGGTATCCTAACAATCTTGGGACAGCATATGCCCACTAAGCCCAGTCCATATGTGCATCAGTATCCATACGTGTAAATAGTTCCAGCTTTTGAATACTAACCTGAAGGAGCCGGCATCCACTGAACATATTCCAGAGAAAGAGTCTCATGGGCAAGGGCCCACCAATCTCAACCCACTGCCGATGAACCTGCGGGGGCCGATGAGGAGGTACCCGACGATGGTCAGTCAGCCAATGCGGTGGGTTTGTGTTCGGTTCTCTTCCCGTAACAGATGCGTTGGGAGTGAGGTATTCGCTTGTGTGCTCTGTCTCTGCAAGAGTGCTCCGCGACGTGCCTGGTGTCCGGGTTGCTATGGAAAGTATAGACTCGCCTTCGGACAGTGATGTTGTGATTGTCGCCATTTTGCTGATCCCAGTCTCACCTGTCTTACTGGACGACGTGCTGGTAGAGTGGTTGAAGGGGAAGTCTGTCGCTCAAGGCATTTGTATGTATGCGCTCCCGGGTTTCGGGATGTGGGCATACGGAACCTTGACAAGGAAGTAGCGGGATGCCCTTGATCGCTGCAGGTGACCTGTCTCTGGTCCGGTAAAGACCTTATTATTACGTAGGCTTGAATTCCAGATACAATAAAATCCTCTTCTACCTGTCGATGTAATCTATAATCCCCTCTCCCATCGCCCCAACCGGTAACGTGAGTGATAGTCATGGAGTCCACAAGCCTTGATCTGGTCTTAACTACCGCACTGGAAGGTCGAATGAAAGACTTGCGAACACGTCAGCGCATACTCAGAACTCTTCATGCGCAATTGATTGAGAATACGGATGATTTATTAAGAGCTACGGTGGAGGATGATCGAGTCTCTCGCGAAGAAGCCCAGGTTATACTTTCCGCTAGTCTTTCAGAGCTTCGCGCCCACTATGACAAACTCGACCTGAAGGAAGAGTTGGAGGCGGAGTATAGCATCGCAAGAAAGGAATCGTGCTTGAATAAGAGAGTCCCATTTGGCATTGTATACGTGGTTCCCGACGTATATACGGCAGTCTTCAGCATCATTACGGCGCTCTCCGCAGCCATCGCTGCTGGGAATTGTGTTGTGATAGAGGTAAGTTCGTCCTGACGATTGGGTCTGACGGACTAACATGGACGTATGAATAGCTCCAGGATAGTCTCCGTCGCAGTCCAAAAGTACTCCGTCACTGTCTTGCAGATCTGCAGTATAACGATGCCGTATCAACGGTCGCCAAACGACCTGGACCGGAGTTTATGCGCCATTGTCTTCTTGTACACCAAATGCTGGAGAACAATTCAAAGCAATCTGAATGTCTTCACTTGTTAGCCTCGACTCCTCAGAGGACCGTGGCCATTGTGGACCGGACAGCGGATGCAAATGCAGCAGCCAAGGAGATAGTGGCGTCAAGGATCCTATTCCAAGCCCAAGGCCGTTACTCTGTTGACCAGGTTTTTGTGAACGAATACATTATAGAAGCATTTCACATTGCCCTGACGAAAGAGATTGCCACATCTCTCACAATCAAAGACTCGAAGTTGAAAGCCAATGATCCCCGTGGAACAAATCGGGGACCAAAAGTGGCTTCGGAGAAGCCTGGATTACCAGTGCTAGAAATATGTGACAGGTAAAATGATAGCCTTCTTCTCAGGCTGACGACACTTACTCACTCCATCAGGTCCGATCCCCTCCTGCACCGCAGGCAGAAAACACTGGGCGTGATTATCCACAAGATAACTAGCTTGGACGACGCTATCGACACTATCAGTGAGAGCGGTCAACGACTCGGTGCTCTCTATGTCTTTGCAGGCTCCGACGAAGCGAAGTATCTATCCCAATTCATTTCATCGCGAGCAACCTTTGTCAATCACGTCCCCCCGGAACTGCAAAGTACGTGCTTTCTACTTTGATTAAGGCATGATGGTCATCCCCACTCACAGAAATATAGTTGGTCCTGCCTACCCTGAAGGGTTCGAGACGTCCATTGCCCTCAGATACACACGAGAGATGTTTGAGAACCCGCAGCCTGAAAGGGTGGATGATGGCAAGGTTCAACACTCGACGACACTGTGGAATCATATAAAAGATGGCAGATCTCCAGCAATCTTGTCTAAGGCTTGTCGTCCACTGAAACCCACGGGCCAGGGCAAGGCAGGAGCGATGGATTTCTTTTTGCAAGGCATGATATTGAACTTGATCGTGTGCGTCCTGCCCTTGACTGCTTTATCGGTGGTGGCCACAGGCAAGAGTGTTTCACTCCTATACCAGCGGTTCCTCAGCCGTTAATCAAGGTCTGTTACGTATTCGCAGGGTCTGGGTGCCATGTACAACCCATATCTGCTTCTTATCCACACAATGTGATGTCTTCTCAGAAGTGTACAGCCGAAGTCAAGCAGTCCCCAATTCGAACTATCTACATTGGGCGTAGATAATTCTGTTGATTCTATTAGTAAAATAACTTTGCATAGTTTTAGGTTTGGATTCCTCCGTAGCAAGACGCATGGACGCGAGTCGGGAAGTGGAGAGCAGGAGGTCCGAATTCGTTGGCACGACTCCACCTCCACAACGCCAACGAAACCCCACAGAAATTGTGGAGCACAGCAAAGGAGGAGAGTTGCACTTCTGCCCTTGTTGTCTTTGAAGGTGCCTGCGAGCTATACCTCGTCGTCGCTATCTGAATGCTGAAGTCTCATATTTTTGACTATGGCATCATCATCATCACCTGTGAGAAATTGCAAAATAGGGAAACCCGAATCCTACAGCTGTAATATCTGCAGTTCGCAGTTCAGCCGTGGTGACCACCTCGCTCGCCACTACAGATCACACACGAAACAACGACCTTTTGTCTGTCCAGTGTGCTGCAAGGGATTTGCACGTCGCGATCTCATGACAAGGCATAGGGCCAAGCATGTTCATGGCACACAGTCATCAGCTACTGAAGCTTCAACGGATGGATTCAGGTATCGAGTTTCTCAAGCATGCAAACGATGTGCAGCTTCCAAATTAAAATGCACCGACGAGAAGCCATGTCCACGATGTATCAAGAAATCAGTCCCTTGTGAAACAGTAGACAGTATTCCAGTCCCTGGGGCAGCTATCCCTGACGGCATACAGAGTCAAAGCTATCGAACAGGCGCCAAAGAGCCTGGGCATCATGCCCCCGACAATGATAAAGACACGTGCTCGGATGATGATGCTGTTGACGATCAGGTGCCAGCGCCCATACGCCAAGCGGGAGATCAGGCTCCGCTGACGGAACCAATGCTTTTTGACGCACGAGATGCCGATACGCTTTGGACTATGGAGAGCTTTTTTGATATGGGTGATCAGGCCACTGACCCCACCTCGACCGGAGACCTAACTGGCGTGCAGTATATGGATTTTTCCTTTCTAGATGAGATGAATATGGCGAATGAGACGAATATATGGGCTCCCGAGCTACCGAGTAGCACACGCCCTTCTATTATGCCAATCAACTCACAGGCGTACATCACCTCATCTGTGGCTCGGGCGTGGGTACCTCTGCCCACTGAAAATGGGAGTATGGAGCGAGCAAACCTAGCTTTGGCCGGTGATATCCACGAACCACCCACAAAGGGGAATCCTGAGCATGTTTCCCTACAGCTTATCGCTCCTGCTGCTCGAGACCGCATTCTGAATATGGTCTTCACAGCATATCCAGAAAAGACTGGGCAGATCGTTGAAGGATTCCCCTCCGCTGAGATTCTGTCCAGATTGGTGTACAGATATGTAAGCCAACGTAAGGTTAAGCGTATTGATGACTTCATTCATCTTCCTACCTTCGATTGGAAGAGCCGACGCCCAGAGCTCCTTGCCGCTATAATCGCGATGGGGTCAATAGATGGCCCCTCCGCTGCTGTGAGGAAATTCGGATACGCACTGCAGGCGACTGTGCGACGTGCCACCATCCAGAGGGTATATCTACATCAGCAATTCCCGTCTGATTGTTTCATTGCTGACGAGGGGTATCTATAGTACGAGGAAGACCATGCGAAGATGCGAGACATGGACCTCGCCCAGGCATACATGATTCAACAATATATTGGTTTTTTCAGCGGCATATCTCGTAAAATCGGGTTAGCCGAAAGTTGCTCTATGATCACTTCGACTATTATTTCTCAAGCCCGGATGCTCTTGCAGGGCTCCGAAAAGACTGTCGAGGCTGTCCTGGCTACAGACTCTATCGAGCAACTTGATCGTATCTGGCGCCGTTGGTGTCAGCAAGAGTCCATTCGCCGCCTCATCTACTATTCCTACTCGTTGGACTCCCAGGTCTCTATCACCCGCAACCTCAACCCCATCCTCTCATACACTGACATGGATTCGTCCCTCCCGTGCCCCGATGCGCTCTGGCACGCTGACTCGCCAGCCTCCTGGAGACAGGAACTCCTCGAGAAAACAGTAACACAGCCGACATCATTACGGGATTTACTACAGTCACCTCGACTACTCAAGACGTGCGCAGACTGTTTAGATTCACCGTTCGTGCATCTGGTCTACGTGAGTGGACTCTGGTCAATAATACAGGAATATCGTCGGCTTAGCTGCATTGCTAGTAGCTCTAGCACCTGGAACAACCTAGTCCTTATGTCTCGGCACAGTGAACTAAAAGCAATACTGGAGCGATTCGGCAAAGAGAGTATCGCCGTTCGAAGAAAGTCCCCTGAGGTGGATCTGCTCTATAACTTGGTGTCTATGCACCTACATGTTTCCTTCAAGGATCTCCAACCCATGGGCAGCAGCGGAAAGGGCGAAATATGCAACCATGAGGATCCAGCAGTCAGACAGTACGCACTGGCATGGAGAAAAGACGCGGGCTCGTGGTTCACGATCTGGTTCGCTGGACAGGTCGTGCGGGCTGCAAAGGCGTTTCGTCCAAAGACGTTATGTGATGTCTATTCGATTGGGCTTCTGCAGGCCACAGTCGTACTCTGGGTATACGGAAACCTCAGCGACGGCCAGATCACCCCGTCTGCAGCATCTCCGATAATTGAGTTAAATGAGACAGATCCGGCAGGGCTGGAGAACTATCTCTGTTACGGGGAGGGTCAGCCGGGGTTGAATGTTTGGTCGCGAGGGTTTGTTCCGCTATCTAATTCACCATCAATCGTGGAGGCTATTCAAGGTATTATGCAGCGGAACTGGCAGCACGCCTCTTTTCCCTCGGGCACTGATGAAGTCTACCAGGTGCTTAGCGACTTGCAAACGTGCTCCTCGATTCAGGGGTAGGATGTTATTGAATATCGGGATGTACGTGCTGGTCCAATGATCCCAAACATATCCACTCCCAATTTAGGGGCAGTGACCGGAGTTAGGGTTTGTGGCCTAGGCAATACCTAATCATCAACACAGATGGAGCCAGGGGAGTAATGATGGGTCTACATGCCATCCTCGTCATACACAAATGTCACAATACCACCGGGGGGCATCTTGTTCAGCCGATGAGAAGTTACCAGCCGTTTTACATGACTCGTGAAACATCTCCATACACTTAGGTACCACAGAGATAGAAGCCAAAACTTTCTACGTCACGTAAATTGCGTTGTTAGAAGCTCTTTCTTCGGGGGTTGACGGGTACGGAGAATCGGTATCCCCCCCAGAAGCTGACTAACTGCTGTCCTATTTAGTCAGCAACATAGAATCTTCCTCCATCTGCCACGGAAGGTGGCTGTATAGATGCGATCCAGGGCATCGGAATGGTAGATTTAAGATTATGTGGTCTTTTGGTCTTGTGGAATATAGGGCCCTGGCTTCATCTCTTACGCCACCATCATGGGATATATAATCGCCGGACAATCTATGCCCGAGAGCCACCGCACCGCGTAACATGGTATACCAGGAATTTAGCTCTAGAAAACTGTTAAAAGTATTACGAGTATGATCATTCCGATCATAGTTTTGTTATGACTTACTCTCATGAGTGAACTGAATTTTATAGGTACACTCTCATTGGGCACGTGGTGATAGAGCAGCCCACCGGCAAAACGGCTGCCCCTCTGAGTTAAACCCTAATCTTATCGATCAGTCCCGCCTTAGTCAGCACCGCATTCGTCACAAAATCTCGCGATCGGCACGCAAAGATGCAGGAATCCGTCCATAGTCAAGCGCATTATCATCAACAACCCAATTCAACACGGGAGCCCTCTATTCAACATCAGAATGACTGACTTCATCCTCACTCTCTCCTGCCCCGACCGTCCGGGCATCGTGCACGCCGTGACCGCGTTCCTGGTCCAGCACAACCTGAACATCATTGACTCATCGCAATTCGGCGATCCTACATCGCACCGATTCTTCATGCGCACGCATTTCTCCGCCGACAAGAATGCCACCGAGAAGAGTATCGACGAGCTGCGCGAGGCCTTCGAGCCCACGGCGAAGTCCCTCTCCATGGACTTCCAGCTCGTCCCTGCCAGCCAGAAGCCCCGCGTCCTGATCATGGTCTCCAAGATCGGCCACTGCCTCAACGACCTCCTCTTCCGTAACTCGACTGGCCAGCTCGCCATCGATATCCCTCTGATCGTGTCTAACCACCCCGACTTTGCCACCCTCGCGGCTACCTACAACATCCCCTTCGTTCACCTCCCCGTCAACAAGGATACCAAGCCGCAGCAGGAGGCCCGCATCCTGGAGCTCATCAGCGAGCACAACATCGACCTCGTCGTTTTGGCCCGCTACATGCAGGTCCTGTCCCCCACCCTGTGCGAGGCCATGTCCGGACGTATTATCAACATCCACCACAGTTTCTTGCCCTCGTTCAAGGGCGCCAAGCCTTACCACCAGGCCTACGACCGCGGTGTCAAGATTATCGGTGCCACCGCACACTTCGTCACTAGCGATCTGGACGAGGGTCCGATCATCGAGCAGAATGTCGTCCGCGTCAACCACGGCATGAGCCCCAAGGAGCTGACCCACGCTGGAAGCAACGTCGAGAGCAACGTGCTGGCATCCGCCGTGAAGTACTTCTCCGAGCGGAGGGTGTTGCTCAACGGACATAAGACTGTGGTGTTCAACTAGACGTTTCATGGATATATTTGTATATATATACCTTACGAGGCTAGGATAGACAAAAAGGACGGATAAATAAAACACAACCTTCTAAAGTCAGGCCAGGTCTAATCTAAAGTCCAATGCCCTCAAAAGAATGATAATCCTCCTCTACCTCCTACTGCACAGCATGTAACGACTCCCCCAGCTGCGAAACATCCATTTCCGCGATAACTTCCCTAGAACTTATTACTAGTAGCATATTCCCACGAATATCCTAAGCAGAATAAGAGAGAACATACTCGTCCGCCCCCAAAACCAAACCCAGGAACACAATCCACCAAAGCATAAAAAACATAACGCCCCCCTCAAAACTCCACACAAACCCAATAACAGGCGCGCCATGGGCGGAGCAGTCAAGGGAAGGTAAGCTGGGAAGATTCATATAATTTGCATATGTACCTAACGTCCTGACAAGATTGCTCAATAATGACACATGATTGGGCTTTGCTATAATATCGAAGGAATCATCAAATGTTACATTGAGCTGCATGTTGACCAATCCTGAGCTGAGCACACTATTAGTGCAGCTATGTTGCATAGCCGAGGTAAGGGAGGCATGCAGACTTAGTTTATTGGAGTGGACAAGGATGACATTGCATTAGCAACCTGCAGGAGATATCTGGTGTAGAAGGGACATCCCTGCCCTCTTCAGCCGCACTGTTCCCACTCCGCCTGCTAGGGTTAAGACACTTAATCTCAGCGAGCTGAGGGACCATCTCTTTGTCAAACAATTCAATTATGTAAAATCTAGTTCGTGATTATATAACATAACGGAAGCTTTCAATTTCAAGGTCCGTCTTGTTCGACAGACCTTGCATCCGCTCCTCTTCCTCTGTCAACTCGGAAGGAGGACCATACACCGAGTCTCGGCGTTTATTCTCGAAGATATAATAAACGAACAAGCAAATCAAGAAAAAGGTCCCCAGGGCGAGGCCCGAAATGGCAGCCTTCATACCGGTCTAGGCACTAGTTAGCATCTGTTTATGCATACGTTATCATGAGGAATAAACTCACAGGATAATGAGGTTCCTCAGAGTCAAGGAAGAATTGAGGTCCAACAATATTTCCGATACAGTAGGCCACAAACATCAAGGCACTTGTCGTACTCCGCTTAGTGAAGCCGGCCACGTTGGAACTGATGATGCTCAGTGCAAGGGGAATGTTGACTGCAAAGACGGCTCCCAGAGCCAATCCAGTCAAGCGACCTTTTTGGTTATCTTCATCTAATTTCCAAACGAGGACCATGCCAACCAATGAGACAGTCGTGTTGAGGATCATCATGATGATTCGGGTATTGGGAATGAGGGTGGCGACACCGGCGGCGAGGAACAAGAAGACGATTTGGGCGGCACCGAGAGGCATTTGCATCAGAAGGGACTTAATTTGAGTGAAGCCGAAGCCGCTGATAATAATTGAAGAGAACTGACTCGTCAGTAAGGGTTGAGGAAATTTCGGGAGCTTGAACGACATACACTAGTGACACCTCCGTTGCACAGATTAACGGAGAATGTGTACAGGACAAGAAACCATGTTTGTGGATCACGAACGGCAAGCCATGCCTGATTCCATTTGAAGTCTCCACCATCCATTACACCTGTCTTGTTCTTAAGGGTCCGTTGCACGGCGATTGTCCGCTCGGTTTTGGTCAAGAAGATCGCTTTCTGTGGAGAGTCGGGTAGGAGTATAACGAGAAAGACCGATATGGCGGCAGTGATGGCACCTAAGAAGAGAAATAGTAACTGCCAACTCGAGATGGCATGAACCTTGATGTTCCCGATACCATAAGCAACAACACCACCGATGACGGTGGAAACACAGTTGCCAAAAAACCATGCAGCTTGGCTGTAAGACAGTTAGATTGAGAGTGCCAGATACTCAAGACTACTGTGCTTACCGTGCAGGCTGCTCCTCGCGCTTGTAGTACATTCCCGTGATTAGAGCAAACCCTGGGGCGATGGCGGCTTCACCGACTCCCAGAAAAAAACGCGCGGCCATCAAACCACCAAAACTTTTCGCAGCCGCATGGCACATGAGAACCCCTCCCCAGACGAGCCTGTAAGCTGTTAGTGAGGGACGCTGGTAGATGTAGGTGGGTAAACGAACACTGAGGCGCTGAGATATTTGGCTATGGGAAGGCGGACAATAAGGTAGGAGCTTGGCCTAATCACTAGTTAGTGAGCTGGGTGGGCGAACTGGTGTTGCGAACATCATACCAACTCCACGCAAAGTATCCAAAATAAAAGATCGCTGAGGACCAGGAGTACTCTGTCCCTTGTAGATCCTGGGAAGGTCAGCACCATAGCTCAGACGTGAGTGATAAATGATCGTTCATACTAAGTCCTCTCTTAAGTTGAACATTGTTGCCTGACTCAAAGCCAGTTTGTCCATATATTGCATCATATAACAGATACCCATTAAGGGGATCAATCTGAATAGTATAAGTTTCTGAGCATGTAATAATCAACATCAATATACTTACATTAAGTCTAGCTTTAGCAACACCTTTCTCTCCTGTTGTGGAGTAACTTCCATCCCCAGCATCTGTCCCAGGTCGACATCTTTGGCAACTGACGCCTGAGGTTCAAGCTTGAAGTCATCTATCTCCGGCATTGTCCCGGGGGGAGCATCGTGGTGCTTTTCCATGGTATCCGGCACTCCAAATTGTCAAATTTAGTGAAACGAGAAAATATCCTCTCGAGCTATGAGCCCTTTTATGATAGGTATGCAAAGAATCGGTAGCAATTTTCGGGAATTGAATGATAGCCCAACGCGGAAGATCGCACACTATTTCCGCACCTAGAACATGCTAATCAGACCTAAAATATCCAAGCATTTTGCACATTCACCGGATAAGTAGGTAATTAGTGAGTCAGGTCATAAAGATAGCGAACTGGATAGATAGGATACTCTGCGGAATTGACATCTGGGTTAGCGTGGCACCCAATACCGTGGGTCCATATGAAATCCTGGAGGTATAAAATCCACTGTGAGCCCACTTTTAATGCCGGTTAAAAACCAACGATTCGCCCCATAGAGCGCCAGCGCCACTGGAGAGATACGAAGTAGGGCTTCGTCGGCAAATCCACCAATGCCCGTGCCGAGCTCGGCAAATGTCCAACCTAAAATCGCGAAGGTTATCAACATGCTCCCTTATCGTGTGGACCTACATTACTGCAATGGGCATTTAACAGGCCCTTGCTGCAGCTACCCCGCAAATTCAATCGTGCGGAGAGAATGCCATCTGGAAACCTGAGGTGATTCAGACGAGGACTGGGGCTGTTTTGATATCCACATCCCCACTCTTGGCTTCGGCAAATTGGGGTAGCGACTGGCTGTAATCTGCCGAGGGGGCCAGTGATAATGAAGATAATGATTGTTTCCTTAAAACTGATATCATCCATCATACCGTTGGTCATCAAGTTTCCCCCCCTGCTAGCCTGCTTATTCTTACCAGATAAGGACAATGATAACATATCCAACATGTGGGGTGCAGGTAATGGAGCCGACGTGCAGCACGATAGGCACTGACGTCGGCGATCTATCCTATCAAAGGGTCTTCTGAGGTGAAAAGCCGAATCATCCTTGCAATGACTACAGCCGAGGCATAGCCATACTATCGAAAGTGTTGTAGACGAATATATTTATAATGGTCTTCGCTAGCGTTTAGTAACTGACAGCTACCCTAAACTGCGCGTACAAATATTACAATCTATCACCATGGCAATCTCACAAACCAAGCCTAGTATTGCGGATATCAAGGCATCCGTTGATGCGGCGTTAGAGTCGTTACAGACAACCTTAAGAGAGTTAAATCGAGAGGTATGATATATTGCTGTCCCTGACGTCATCTATCCGCAAACGCTCATTGCGTAGATCTGGTCCAATCCAGAAACAGCATATGAAGAGTATAAAGCTCACGACGCGATTTGCGACTTCCTTGAAGCACAAGGGTTCACTGTGACTCGCCACGCATATGGCCTGGACACATCATTTGAAGCCATCAGTGGCTCTGGCGGACGATTGATCAACTTCAACGCTGAATATGACGCATTGCCCGGCATAGGCCACGCCTGTGGCCATAACCTGATCACAACGAGCAGTGTCGCTGCTTTCTTGGCACTATCTGCTCTTCTAAAGCAGTATGGCATCCCTGGTCGTACTCAGCTGTTGGGCACACCGGCCGAAGAGAATGGCGGTGGAAAGGCCAAATTGATAGATGCCGGGGCTTACAAGGGTGTTGATATCTCCTTGATGGCGTATGCATCTTGCGACTCTCTACTACTTACAATATACTGACTCAATGTAGGCATGCTGGTCCCCAGAAGCTCTTTCCTGGTGTTGAAGCCACTGGCGTGGGCGGCGTCTTGATGAATGCCCGCAAACAGATTCACTGTGAATTCACTGGAAAGAGTGCCCATGCTGGAGGCAACCCTTGGGAAGGCGTCAATGCGCTCGATGCCCTGGTAACCTCTTATAATAACGTTGCTGTCCTACGGCAACAGCTCCAACCGGATGAACGTGTTCATTGTGCATTTTTGGACACGCCTAAGGTAGCCAACGTCATTCCAGCTTATACCAAGGCCTATTGGCAGGTTCGCAGTCCAACACTGAAGGGCTTGAATCGGCTGATGGTCAAGGTACGCAATTGTATTGAGGCAGGTGCATTGGCGACCGGATGTGAAGCTAAGATCACGGAGTGCGTAGGCCATATCCCAAGCTCTTCGTGGGGCTTAAGCTAATATGTGTAACAGAGATGAGCTGTACACTGACATTAAGATAAACGACACATTATGTGAACGTTATCAGGCCCACATGGGTAGCTACGATCGAAATGTTCTGAAGAGCCATGAGAAAGTCTTAACTGGGTCATCCGATATTGGTATTTCACACTGTTTTCTTTTCTAGGTTATGTCAATTACTAATGGCTACGACAGGCAATGTTAGTTATATCATGCCCACTCTCCATACCATGTTCGGTATACCGGGACCGGACGGATCGTTCCCTCACCATCCGTCGTTTGCAGCAGCGGCTGGCACTGATGATGCTCATGTTGAGGCAGTGGTTGTGGGCAAATCGTTAGCCATGATCGGATGGGAAATGGTTACGGACGAAGCCTTATTCGAACAAGCAAAGGCACAATGGCAACAGTGTATCCAGGAATAAACCGGACGTATCCCTATTTTAGCAAATGACGATTATTCGACCCACGAATATCTCCACCCGTTGAGTTTAACTTGAGTAAAGTAGGTGACATGAGTGAGAAGAACATAGCATCATATTCACGGCTACATTCAATCGCCTCGGTAGGAATGACGAGAATAATGCTCTGCTGCGACACGAACTTACTACCTGCCGCGTAGCACTCATATCAACTAAGATTATAGGTGCTGGTAAAAATAGGGTAGGGCTTTTATAGAGTAAGACGTTTTAGAATAGCAGGCTTACCAGAACCGGCTCACTTCGGTCTTTTTTAAAGTATTTGTTACTATTCAATGATATCAAGAAACATGGGGTAGGAAATTTGACCATTGAACAGTTTGATACGCTGCAGACGGCAACAGTCTCAAACTGATCAAGGCCTCAATCAGAAAGTAGCATCTCGCCAAGGTATAACCCACCAAGACGAGAAAGAAGAACGGTGCTGCGATGATGTCCAAGTCCCCATTTCGAATAAGGTACAGCGCTTTAGATCTCGAGCGTACGCCTTTCCACCATAGAACCCATAGCCCACCCCAAACTGGAACTGTGGTGAGAAAAAGAGCTGACCCTCTCCACAGCCAACTCTCCAATGTTGTTGGAAAATCCGAAGCCCACCCAGCTAGGTGGCACCCGCCGTACAAGACATTGAAGAGCACATGAATCCCTTTCTCGAGGTTTGGCTCGTGGCCAAAGTCAGTACTCCAGCCCCCCCATACCGTCCGAATAGTGAAATTCTCGGAGGTGTGGCGGAGAAGCTTTCGATGACTGGGTTGGATTCCTCGAAACGTATTACATCCTTGACTTTCTAAAAGATGAAGTCCCTGGCGAGCGTCTTCTGCAATGGCGCATAGAATTTCCTCGTCGTCATACCGCTTTGTGCAATTGCGGGTGGCATCCGACTGGTAGTCATCGAGCAGTTGGTCGATGGGTTTTAACACGGGGGGTTTCGGGGGTGCACCAAAGGTTAAAGCTCCTTGCGATGCTTGTATAACGCGCTCCTTCCAGTACTCTATCCTCTCCATCTCATACCGTTCGCACTCTTTCTGGAAAATGTCGCGACTGATATCAGAGAAGTTGAAGAATGCGCCAAGATAATTCATATCTGGCCCGGCTACCACAACAGACTGCAACAAATTGTAAGGTTTATTGACCCATATTGCATAGACTATTATTGTGCATCCGACATGGATAGCTGTATGTGTCTCTAATGGCGTCACAGGTAAGCCCTGACATAGTCTCCCCAGTACCTGTAAGGCGAACCAAACGATCTGGCCAACGACTATGCTTTTAGCGAAGATATCTGCCTTGCTCCGTTCGGCAACATCTTCTCGACTGAGAGCGGGCAGATGACCGGTCTTGGCCAGTATGGATACCCCTTCAGGTGTCAGAAGGCGACGAATGATGCGCTTTTCGGTCGCAGAGTCCAGGTAATGCGTCTCAATAGCAAAGCCGCCCATGACGGCAAACATGGCCTGGTCGTGAAACCAGGGGTCAGTTGTGGGCGGCTGGCCTTGAACAGGATCAGATGTAGTATGAGGTAATGGCGCCACTAAGTCTGGATCTGAATATTTCGGGAGCAGAGAAAGATCTTGACTTGCGGTCTCCTGGTTCGGAGAGACCTTCATCTTCCATGAGAAGGCTTGTTTTAACCGGAATTTCGCAGTAGGCTGGCAATTGTTTAGTGAGCGTAAGTTAGAATATTATAGCTTGTTTCTCGCAGTTTCCGCGACTCGCTAGATGCATCATAGAGCGACGAGAAACACCACAAAAAAACTGCATATCGCTAGGTACTATACCTCTGATGTGGTCTTTTTTGTTGCCCGCCCTAGGGACCGATTTACTTCAACAAGCAGGTTCCTCGCGCGTCTTCTCTGACCCCATGCGGAAGTGATAATAATCTCTGGAAAGATAATGGCCAGCACCATTAACCCCAAGCGCTCGAAGAGCGTGGACCAGGCATTATGTACGACCGGGATGTTTGGATGGATGGCAGTCCATACACACAGACCAAGTGTCGCTAGACATGTCCACAGGATATCTAGGGTCCCTCTTGTCTGGGGTCCTGAAGTCCAACCCTGGACCTGAGACATTGGGCATTACGCTTGATAGCGGAATTGGTCCTTGTGGTCAGATAGCCGGCGACACAAATTATTTAAGGGTAAGGAGGGGTGTGGGGGCAGGCTTTGGCGGTGACGGTCACTGACGATCAGCATCTCGTCACGTCTCGACACGTACGATTATGAGGGATGTGTGGGGGGGAAGGGGGCACCGCTTCAGAGGCTGAACTTTCGAAGTTCAGCCGCCAACCGATCCAGTCCACCTAATTAAATTTATCACTGGCCACTCGTAGCCTAAAGCCTCCCAAACTAAAAGTTCCCTGCACGCGTTGGTGGGCACACTGTCCCGGATGACCCAGAAATCAGTGCTGCCCAATGCATTGTATTAACAACATAGTCTGCGTTGTAGGTTCAGCATATTTGGACGAGAGGCTCAGGTGCCAGGACCTCAGACGCTCGGTGAATGCTTCGTGCTACAGAATCTCATCGACTTCCGGGCATGCAAAATGCTATACAGACCGAATACCCTGTGGACCTGGATCTTTTTTGTTTCCACGTTTATTGAAGCAGTGGTGCTCATCACTCTTGAGGTGTATGCTTTGACGCTTATTACAATGCTTAGCATGGAAACTGCTGACCTATGGAACAGGGTAATATACACCAGTCTTCAGAACAGTGTTACGCCTATTGCTTCGACTGTCACGGCATATAGATCTATACCCTCTTTCTTCGCTCTAGTAACACTTGGGCTAGTATATCAGCTGCTCCTTGTCTATGACACATTGGCGCATCAAAACACTATCCAAGTGATTGGGTTGGGCATATACTCGGGCGCATTAAGCGTATACAATGGCATTCAGTATAACCAGCTGCGTGATATAGTAGAAATTCTCACAGCCAATTCTGTTGTACCCCAAAATACATGGCCTCTGTTACGGGGTATGATCGTTTCGATCATAGTTATAACGGCATCCTTCACCTTTTGGATCCAATACAGTGCGTGGAAGTTGTACGAAGAATTTGCCTGGGTTACCCTACGAAAGGTGGAAGCCGATTTACAAATGAGACGGAGGTATTTATGCTTCCAGGTAAGTAAAACCTTTCCGGTATGTCGTGTGGTTGATATGGCTCTGACCTTTGTCCCCTCATTAGCTGCTATTGTCTGTGTTAAAGTTCGATGGATTCTTCTTCCTTGGATTTCTACTACAACTCGCGATTATACCTTACAATAAAAGTGGTCCAACTTTTGTTGCAATAGTGACCCTTATCCCCCTTTCGTGTTGTCTATTATTTATCACTGCGTGGGTCGTAAGGCACGAGTATCGAGTGGGGACTATAGTTATCTCCGTGGGTGTCCACCTTGCCATTGCCGGTTGACTTTGCTAATAAGCTAGATCAGGTCTTCCATCTTGCGCTGATAGGTTTCTTCATATACATGTTTACCGCGTTCTATTTGCCCCGTACCTATGTGGAATATCTCTCGGCTCAAAGGACATTGAGCTTTTTCGGGATCATCACCATTGTATTGGCACTGGGTACAGTAACCATGATATGTGTGTGCTTCCGAAATTTTGGACAAGGGCTTCGTCCGTATGTCTCCGGCGGCGCAAAGGCTAGACTGCTTGGGGAGACCTTTGAGATGCAGCTACGCGAGGGTTACTTGCGAGTTCCGCATGAGGCAACATGATTGGCAGCGAGGACTTCCAGTTTTAAGAGCATTTCAACAAGGATTGCCCGGTGAGATGTATGCTCTGCTGTAATTCCACATCACTTTAATCCGGCTATCATCACACTGCACTATAACTATAGCCGCTGGGCAACGCGGTGCGACTGTATGACTCGCGGTGGGGGCATGTTAGGGCTCGTACCGATAACGCATGCAGTTCAACGCTGTTCATGCACATATATAAGTGCCAAATACGTGCACAGCAGCTTTCTATAGAAATCAATAGTAATCTAAGAGAAGAACTTGCCACATTTCGGTCTCTGATGGACCGACCAGTCGCTGACTAAGCATCATCAACTCTTCTCCATTTTCCGGCATTGCTTTTCCTGCTCTTATCGTCACTTTTCCCGACACCCTTCAGATTGTTTCCCGGTTGCCCTGCTACTTGGCATCCACTCGTTGCTAATGCCTCCCGGCTGATTGCTTCTTTTTGTAGCGTGGGCTCTTCAATCCATGTCGGGTCGGAACGCCCCTCGCTCCAAGAAAGGTATTTAGTTAGATACTTATGTGCATACATTCTCAGAGCTTGCTACGGAATGCTCGGCTTGCCGGTGAAAACTCCCAGACTAACCGCGACTTCGCCCAGGCTGCAGTACCTGCCGCCGTCGAAAAGTGAAATGCGGCGAAGAGCGCCCGGTCTGCAAACGCTGCTCCAACTTGCGACTCAGCTGTGAGTGGGGAGTTCCAGTGAAACGAGGCAAGTCCATCACTCCAGCGCGCCAACTTCAGCCTCGATGGCCCAGTCGTGATGTCGCCGCCTCCGCTCCCTTCGCCGCTTCAACAATCGAGATCCCTCATTTACCCTCCGTGACTTCCGCTGCCACGCCATGGTACCCCCTAGACGCTACCGCCGACCTCACGGGGATCCCCGTTGGTTCGATTTCCTCTCCAGGCTGGCTCGGCGTGCCTCCCTATCCCCCGCCCCCGCCGCTTTATCCTCCGCTATCTGGAACCGACTTCGCGTGCGCCAACTCGTTGGTGCTTTCCGAACATGATCAGAAGTACTTCCAATACTTCCCGTCGTCCTCCCTGGTATTCTATTACATGAAGTCGTGGCAATGGAGCAGTTTCTGTTATCTATACCAAGGGCCGGCAGCCACGAACAAGATCATAATGCGCATGATCCTCGCCTTATCGGCGAGTGACATGTACCGCAACGGTCTGATAGTGCGAACGCCCGGCCGGCCCACGGCGGAGGATCATGGTCGCTACCACTACGGGTTGGCCGTCAAGGAATTCCGCCAGTCCCTGGTGTCCCCGCGACAGGTCTCGCCCGCCGAGCTGGAGGCGATCTTCGCGACTATGTTTCTGATGGTAACATACGAATGGCAATATGGCCATTCCGTGCGGCATCTAGAACTACATTTACAGGGGGTGAAGTCGTTGCTGGAATCTCACCCGGAGTTGTTTCAGATCAAGGATGTGAATAATGTGCTGCTGTCGATGGAGTCCGAAGAATCGAATGAGTCGGAGTCTCGGGTGTCATTTATCCCTGAGCAGCTATTACTATGGATTCTGTAGGTACCATGGCTTTTCTTCGAAAGCCGGTCTAATGTAGCCTCAGGTATATCGATGCGAGTTGTCAACCCATGGGGTTGACCGAATCGCTCTACGACTACGTTCTGAAGTCCGGGAACCCTGCCCTGCATCCGGACCGACTATATCGCTGCGCTCGTGTGTGGGGTCGATGCTTCTGGGGTAAGCAGTACCCGGACCAGGAAGTATCGGATGATATGGAGAATTACCGGGGCTTGGAGCTCTTACATGCGGGCATGTCGCTACGGCATCGAACCTGGCAATTGCTATTCGACCATATTCCCGATTCGGGGTACCAGGCGGAGTCCTTTTTCAACGAAATAATGGCCGTCCGAGATGTATGTCCCCTGCTCGTTACACACAAGACCAATCTCTAACAGCCGCAGAAATTCTCCGATCTGTTCATCACGGCCAAATTCGCCGGTCCGGCCTCAATGCGACGCACATTAAACACGATCAACATGGCTGTTAGCACTTTTTACGCGCAGATCCTTTTCCATCGGCGCTTACTCTGCCCCTCCCAATCTCCGCGGACGCTTCACCGGCATGCCTTGAGCAACATTCTCGAGATTACGCATAAGCAATACGCATCCGAGCCACGACTCATGCGTCGCCTCCACTGGCCAATTCTGGTCGCGGCACTCGAAACAGACGATCCAGCGCAGCTTGAATGGCTCCGTCAGCGACTAGCAGATCTGCGTCAATGCCATACCGAGATTCGGTGGGCCAACGAGATTGTAGATGAAGTGCTCGCGCAACAGGATGCGAGCAAAGGGGAGTACGTAAATCTGGCCGAATTGCTGCGCAATCGCGTCGCACCGTAGTAATAAAATTCACACGAGGGACATATTCTATAATGCCCCCTGACATGACTGCTTCCCAGAAGATATATACCATAGAACACTTAAATAGATTTTAATAGAGCGAATCCATACATCAAACAATATTCTCCAAGAAATACGCATCATACGCAACCTCGCCCTTGGCTCTTGTCGCCCGTCCAACAATGACCCGGTTGTTCATCCATTTATATTTTTCATGTCCGGTTTCGAGCTTGATGTGTAAATGAAACCAGTACTGGCTGGGATCCACTCCGTCTCCTTCCATCAAGGCCTTCAAGACTTCGGGAGGCCCGGCGCGAGTTCCTTCCGTTCTATATATATAATAATGTCAGTCACCGAAGCTATAAGTCTACAATAAAAAGCTGCGAGATGAAAAACGAACCGGATATAAATATAAGCTCCATCATCACTTTTAAGAAGATAATTCGTATTTACATGTGTTGTATGATCCTCCTCAACCAACCTAGATATCATCCATTAGTATCCTATGCTCCGATAATAACGAGACAATTCTGCTCCGTACATAAAGTCCGCTCCACCAGGAACTACTTCCCCATTCAAGTACTTTCCTCTCACAGTACCTGATTTAATGGGTACACAGCGACGTCGACCGTAAGGTCCATTCCCGATCTCCATCGGAGGGTCGACCACGCACCGAAGAGTGAAAAGATGGGTTAGAGCTGGTGGCGGCGAGAGGGGTTCCATTTTAACGTTGTACTCCTTCGAATCCTTGGTGTGAAAAGAGCTGTATAGCGAAGGATGGAGGGGAAATGGTGGCAGCCTGGGGAAATGAGGAGAGAGAGTGGGTCGCAGAAGAAGAGATCGGTTATATCATACTCCCCGGTTAGTTCTCCCCGATGTTCGGCTTTGTGGCCATATCATTGCATAAATGATATGTGCTTTGTGGTGTGAAGACAGCCATTCGAGTATTGTAGGGACCCAGAGAACTATACAAGTGTGGTACAATACAAGTCTTCCAGAAACTAGAGTTCCCAATATACTTTTCTGATAATCCCCGTAGACCTAACTCTAAACAGTACTGAGCTATATCTAGAAATAGAGAGAATATCTATATATTTATCTGGAGCTGTATTATGAATTAATTAACAACATTAATAACCAGGTGTATTTTCTCTCAGCCAGATTTACTCTAGCCTAGTGGGATTATCCACCCGATTGAGTAAGTCAGTCCCCGGTGTGATTAATATCAGTGGCCTTTGACTCCCTGTTCAATTAATATGACTTACTCTTTCTTCAGCTGAGAGAATAGTGCAGTATTAGTACAGGTGCCCGTACAATACCATAACTGGTACCTTTAGATTTAAGGACTTATCTCTGGCAAGAACAATTGCACAGCACCCTGTCTGGGCCAGATAGCATATTTATCTTTCTCTATCGGGCCGGTTCAATCCTGGGCCCTATTTGTATCTTTCCCACTTGGGCGACCTTCAGATTGATAACCTCTATTCTATTCCGCCCGACTATGTTCCAGCCGGGAAACAACCCCGGAGTATATATATATATATAGCAGAACTTTTTCTCACTTTCTTATTGATTACATAAATATACTCGCTGTGGTATATTCTTGGTCTCTTCGATCTTGAAATTTGAGAGTATACCTGCAATCGTGCTTTCATATTCTCCAGAAAAGCTCTTTGGAGCAAAAGTACTCATGTCACCTGAACTTTTGCCCTGCGAGATATTACATGAGGTATTCAAACAGGTATTTGATAACATCAGGCCTGTGAACTTGACTTCAGCTGAAGTACACAAAATCTCAGTTACGGCCTGAAGACCTATGGTGTCTTCTTGGAACCACGAAGAGATTTCTCTACTACGCTGCCCCGGTGCTGCTTCGGAAAGCAAAGGTTCAATTTAATTCTGACAGTGTATCGCTGAATGGAAGGCCGTTGCATCCACGTATCGCATATGATATTCTGATGACATGGGCATCAAATATACGGACCCTGAAGTATAAACCTTTGAAGCGTCCAATATAGGTAAACATTAATAGTACGCAACATGCTTCTCAGCTAGGCTGACCACAAGCGATATTCCTCTTTATAGATCATACTCATACACATACACACACACACACACACACACACACACACACACACACACACACACACACACACACACACACACACACACACACA
>NW_022475461.1:34849-70564 GCF_009193585.1 Aspergillus caelatus
CACACACACACACACACACACACACACACACACACACACACACACACACACACACACACACACACACACACACACACAAAAATATCACTCAATACCCAAAAAGCTCCACTTCCACCCATAACCAAGAGACCCGAGCCCCCCATTGAACTAACCGAACCTTAACACGCCGTCACCTTTATAACAACCCCAGCCGGCGACTTAGAACTAAGGGAGAAGTTACATGGGTCGACGCACCCGGACACGCTATGGGGTGCTAATAGCATTGGACAGGTGCTACAGTACTGTATCAAGGAAAGTATAAGGATGCCGAAGAAGTGCACTATTGCAGCGTAATATTGTACCTCATTGCTCGGCTAACATGCTGTCCAAAACATCAATTGGTGTACGCCTGGGTGCTGCAATATCCAATACTTCCTTGCTGGTCGTGGAAGAAGTGCATTCCCCATCCCATACTGGGCCCACGGCACGTTTAAGTGACAAGATAACGTTCTTTGACTCCCCAGCTTTCGCGAAGTTATGCTCGTAGTAAGAATCGAGGAATGAGACGTCCCTGAAGATAACATCCTCGACTTTGGTACCGGTGCGCTGCTCAATCATCTCGACAATCTGCACCCCGGTGATATCCTCCGGCCCGTTAAGGTTGTATTTCGCCCTATTGTGCACAGCAGGATCTTCAAGCGCCAGGAGATGCGCCGCAAATCTCCCAACATCGTCCGGGTCAATGATACCCACAGGGGCATCTTCCGACCCCATCAGTCTCAGAGTCCCCTGCTTTTTGGTTTGGCGGTAGTGTTGAATAAATTCAACGGCGGGAGCGAGGTAGTACTGAGAGAAGATATTGGGCTGGAGCGAAGTCCACTGCATACTTTCGAACTCTGGGGTACTCAGCAGAGCCTCGATTGCCCAGTGGGCGCGTTGGTAGTATGCACGCGAGTTCGGGCGAACAGCCGCGGCGGTAGTTGATATCCGCACCACGTACTTGACATTGGCTTCCAGCGCGGCAACGTGGAAGGTGGTTTCTTCGGCGAATTGGTTAGGATTATTGTGCGATGCGATGAAGGCCCTGACAACCTCGTTCTCTCGGAGCCACTCGGGGGTTATTTCGACCCAGCTCTTCTCTACCATCTCGATGCCAGGGAAGGTGGCGAGCTGCTTTGCGGCTGGCGAGTCCAGAGAACGCGTGAGAGCAAGGATTCGGTAGTCAGATAAGGCCTTGTTGGTCTTGAGCAGCCTGGGCAGAGTTTCGGTGACGCTGCGGCCAGTGTTCCCAGTTGCGCCGGCGATGAGGATAGTTGGAGCCATGTTCGAAGGAAGATAAATGTTTTACTCGGGAGTTGTTGTCTGGGAAAAGCGCATATAGATGCCAAATACACCGGGCTGCCCATGAAGTTATATCCTTGGGGGATCGCCGGGGGCTACAAGTGGCTTAGTAAAAACTCACCGGTGACGTGTGTTCTTTCAAGGAGCCAGAAGCATGATTGTGTCAGTGGGCACTCCGAGGTGGGATGTCCGGATCGAGTGGGCTTTCCGTTGAGTATTTTGATTATCAATCCACTGCTGCTTTCTGAAATCTACCGGGTTCGCCTCGGCAGTATGCCTAGGTTTTCTCCACCCTGACAGTATGTCAGAGTCCAAAGCCTTCAATAGGTCCCATGGTTACAAATGGTTGCGGGAATCGGAACCTGATGGTGAAAACATCGCGGTCGTCGTTTAAGATGCGTAGACGTTTAGGAACAGTTTTATATCACTAAAATAGAGAAGTCTAGATTCTAGAAGGAAGTTTGTCAAGAGAATGGTCTACATAATCTTAATTCTCGCGTGCAAGCGTGCATTTCAGCTATTGGCGCGTATCATACAAAACTATCAGATATCTAGCCTCAAGGTAGATATTGAATTACCAGCTATAAATGCGAGGAGACACAGACGCTTAATCCGTGACTTGGATGACAACCTTGCCAACCTGTTGTCCAGATTCCAGCCTCTGATAAGCCTCACCGTATTCCGAGAAAGGATACACCCGATCAATAATAGGCCGAACCTCATGCCTCGCCATCGCCGCAAGCATTGCCTCGAAATCCAGCCTGGGACCAATCGCTGATCCCGTCACCGTTAGGCTGCGAGAGAGGATTTCGAGGGGCGGTAGCCCGCCGCCAAAACCGCTCGCAAACCCAATGACCGAGATAATACCCCCAATCCTAGCCGACGCCGCGGACTTGACAATAGTCTTCTCGCCAGCGATTTCCATCACCCGATCAACCCCCTTTCTGTTGGTCAGGGCAAGTATCTCGCGATCCCAGTCCGGACAGGTCCTATAGTTCACAACTGCATCGGCACCCAAGTCCTTCAGCTGCGCAGCCTTCTCGTCGGATGAGGTAATTGCGAGTACACGCGCCCCAAAGATCTTCGCAAACTGTAACGCAAAGAGCGAGACTCCCCCAGTACCCTGGATCAGCACGGTCTGGCCCGGCTGCAGCGGCTCGATTTTATTCAGAGCTGTCCACGCCGTAACCGCCGCACAAGGGAGGGAAGCAGCCTCGGCATAGGACATGTAGTCGGGGATATGAACAAGCGCCTGTTCATCGAATACCACATACTCAGCCAGCATCCCGTCTACAGCGAACCCGATGCTGGCGGTATAGTACTCCGGAATAAATGGGCCACCGATCCAGTTTGTGCAGCAGCTGACTGCGATTCGATTCCCGGGCTTTACTCGTGTGACTCCCGGTCCAACGGCTATGACCTTGCCGGCGCCGTCGGAGATAGGGATCACGTCACGTTTGGTTTCCGCGGGGTACTCACCCCTCAATACGGCTGTGTCGCGATAGTTTAGGGAAACGGCGTGTACCTGAATCAGGACTTCGTGTTTGCCTGGGAATGGTAGTGGTTCGTCGCGGACCTCGGGATTGGCCTTGGTTCCGGCCTTGACAAGGCGTACTGCTTTCATTGCTATGGTGGTTGGACGATAACCGAAGGCTTCAAATGAACAGGAAGCTTTCATCCGGTTTGGCTCGATCAAAATGATGAGCCGAGTACCGAGAATTCAGCGGTGGTCAGCAAGATCTTAGAGGGGTGACATTCAACCGATAGATCCTTTATTTATACTGCGAGGGCCTCGGATCTCGATAAAGTGCTGACATCATCTTAGTTACTTCACATCAGGATATGTACCAATACTGTCTCCCTTGAACATCGGTTCCATGTGTTGGTGCTAAGAGTGGATCACAGTGGGACAAATTATTAGTCGACTTCAGCGTATTTGTCAAGTTCGGGCATGAAGTATTTCGAGACTTTTGCAGCAAGTGGGCGCTCCGAGAGCGGGCACTCCGAGAAAGTGGGTCAGAACATTATGTACAGTAATAAGTGATAAGGTTTTAGCTCAGGCTGACCGGGAATCCCACCCCTCGACGGACTATCCCCCTTTTCCTATACAAACTGACAGACGAACCTCTCTCATGCATGTGACGCCTTTCGGCCTGTTGGGTTGTAAGATAGTCTCAATATTAGAAAAATAAACTCAAACCCATTTATCTGTCGGTTTCCACACTGTAAGGCGAGCTATCAGCGGCAGGAGCATCGTCGTCGCCACGAGGCTCAACATCACCAACACCAGGTGTTCAAGTGTACGACTTGTGGCCAGAAAATTGGCCGACGGTATGTATAATTATTCCCCAAAGTTGGCGAAACACAGTAATCCTAATAGTGGCGTTTCAGTGACACGCTCCGACGGCATATACAGAAGATGCATGGAATCACAGAACCGGCTCTCATCAAATATGCATGTACAGGCTGTCGGGTACAGAAGGCTCGATGCGAAGGAGGGCCACCATGTAGCAATTGTCTCCGGCGCGGTATACAATATTCTGTGGGTCAAAACGCTGAAGCACAGCAAATCGGCAAAGTTAGTAGCCAGGAGGCAGCAATTTCTCGTGATCCCCCCACGGAATCAAAGAAAAGCCGCTCTAGAAAGGAAGAGCGCTATATTAATCTGTACTTCAAGATTTTCCATCTATATTGGCCATTTATTCACCAAGGCTCGTTTCGCGAATATGATGAGACGCCGTTACTTATCCAGTCGATCAATATTATTGGCTTATGGCTAAGCAATAAAGACAATGCACAGTCAAGGGCGATTGCCCTGCATAGCGTACTTAGCTCTGCTATACACGAACAAACGGTATATGACCGACTATCCCATCCTAGAACAGTCTTCCTTACTATCCACAAACACAGAAGTAATGGGACGCTTCCGATTCAGAACAGACATATGGTTTCTGTTTCTGGCCTATCCCGACATACCAGGTTATTTTACTCTATATAATATTCACTATACTATATAAAGGCGGCGGAGCGCTGGGTCTAGATCTGAAACCCTGTCTATCACCGGCTGATGCCAATCTCTTTGATAGGCTTGTCAAAAGTTGCAAGAGGCTGCGCATGCTACACTATCCAAACATGCTAGCGCGATATTGTGACAGCGATCTCCCGGCATATGTCTGGGTAAGTATCGAGGAAGTGAAACGATTTAATATAGCACTATATAGAGTCTGCAAGGTGTGCAGCGAGCAGGGAAGTAGGACCACCGACTGTAATGTAATACGGGGATCGAGCAGGCGGCTTCGAGCACAGGATTTACAATTTCCTTTACCGAGGAACACTCGATTGTGGAACGCTGTAGATAAAGCGGGCTGGGAATCCGCAGCTACAGAGGATGTCTTCTGTCACAGGCTGAAGGACACTTTGAAAGGCGAGTGGATATCAGATTCGGCGCATGTCTTGGAGATGTGCTGAAGGAGCGTTGCAACTTGCAAATTCCAACATGGAGACCCTTCTAGGTAA
Source organism: Aspergillus caelatus (assembly GCF_009193585.1). NCBI lineage: Eukaryota > Fungi > Ascomycota > Eurotiomycetes > Eurotiales > Aspergillaceae > Aspergillus > Aspergillus caelatus. The sequence goes on from NW_022475461.1 coordinate 39,686, forward strand.
GCGTAAGTTTTACTCTTCCCACGCGCCGTGTCTAATGATAGAAATGCTGCCCAATTAGTCAACATGAAGTACTTCAGCTACGCTATGAGCTTCAGCGTCCTCCTTTGAGTCAGGATTCATGGCAATCAGCCGGCTAACAGCGACTAGTATTGGAAGCCCTCCCGATACGAAGAGCCTTCATCAAATTCTCCAAAAGGTTACAGACCTTCCGGATTTCCACAAATTGAAAGTGTAGAGCAGTCAACCAGTTGCCTGGAGACACGATTGTAATTTCGAGAATCTACTTCATCTGGAGATTAACGGCCTCGGATGCCAGCAAGCAACTTTGAATCTTCCAAGCTTTCCTGCTAAAATTTTGTGGTGTCACCAAGTTATTACACAATTTCACGGCTATAAACATGAACGGTTGGATATTCTGTGATAATTGGAAATGTATGAATGAGAGTCTTGAAAAAATATGTCTTCGATCTTTCTTCCATCTTCAAGAGAGAGCCGGCCCTCCCGTCCCATTGACCTGAATTTCTCATGTTTGAAGACTCTCGAACTGGAAAACTAGAGTGGCACGGGTTCCCCGCTGGACCCCCCCCCGTAGCTGTAAGCCCATCGCTCCGGCGCACTGGTTTAATACTCTGGGAACGCTCAGCACACACACACTTCTATCTATTCCCACACTCCGGGAGCAATCACTGAGCAAAAAGCGGCCCTGAGCTAGTCCCGTTCCGGAAAGGGAAAGTCGCAAAGTTTCTAAACACGAACCGTTCACTAGCTCGCAGAGCTTCTCTTCCAGAACACTGCGCCCACAACACTAATGTTACGTTCCATACTTCAACCGCTACTAAAGAAAAAGACAAAAAAGTATTAACCTCCTAATTCCGCTTCAAAAGCCCCTGTCTGGTTCTTGAATAAATCAACACGACTTTTTACCTCGTCTTGGACTGTACTGCTGTGCTAGCTAAAGTGGTGTTCTATTCTCGTATACAAGGTTTCATTGTATTGATCGATAACCTCGACCCAACCTGCACAATTAATTTAGAAATGGCTGCAACAGCCTTACCTCATGTTACTTGGTGGTCGCAGGGCCTCCGGCAGCAAAGTCGAAGCTGGCTGCTTGGGCGCCGGATATGGACTTTAGAAAGCTCGAGATTGAGAGCAACCCGGAGAACCAGAGGCTCGAATCCGGCAAGATTGACCTTATCATGGTGTTCTTAGTCCTGTGTGTATATAGAAGATCCCGCGGAAGCTTATGCGCCAACAAATTTGAGATGGTGGGGGATTGTCGACATCAAAGACTGACTTGTCTGAAGGTAGGAATATCCCTATCATCCCAAAGAAGTTTAGCCTATTTAGGTCTTGGTCCGTGCACGTGCTTACATACATACATGCCTTTGCGTCTCGACTGTACCATCCACTTTCCTCCATACCTCTGATGTATGATGAACCCGATGCTACAGCAGTTCCGGATCTCTGGAGTTGGTACTAATCATGGTGCTCCTCGTGGCTCGAATGGCACCTCTGCGCTATCGACAAGCTTTGACGTGCCAGCAGGGCCCCGACCGAATCGGGCCTGCGACGTGTGCCGGAGGATGAAAATTAAATGCGACAGGACGTACCCCTGTAGTCATTGTCGCGAGTCTTTCAATGGTACGATCTCGTAATCTCTTCGGGTTGATGGGCGCTGCTGATTAGATAAAGAGTGTGTATTCACTCAACCACGGCGGAGGAAGAGGAGCCTGGCCCAGCCTGACCGGATTGAACATCTTGAGAAGCGGTTGAAGGCGGTAGAAGAGTCGTGTCAACAGCGAGCTGCGACAAAAGCTGCATCTACTTCTGTCGGGTCTACAGACGTAGTGCATACTAACCAGGGGAATCTCAACGAAAATCCTGTTTCAGACACTAGTGACCATGTTCCCAACGTCAGATTGCCTTCGGCTCCTGAAAATCAAGGAGAGGCTCGCTTTCTCCACTCTGCGGCGCACATGGACTTTGTAAGACGCTTGAAAGATGAGCTGGGAAATTGGCCCGGGGCAGATGCTGAAAACCGAGTGCGAGCAAGGAATGTGCCGGCACCAAAGCTATTCCCATTGGCAAATGGTCCGGATCAACCAATATCATTACCATCGCAGGACAAGGCGCGCCATTTAGTTAATCTGGCTCTCAATGCGCACTTCTTACACAATTTTATACGCCGGCCAACTTTCGATTCCGTTTTCACCTTACTGTTCACCCTGAACGTCAGGGATTATAGTGGTGAAGAATACCGGTATCTTCCACTGCTATTTGCCCTGATGGCTTTGGGATGTCTGTTTGAAATGGATGATCGGGGATCCCGGGAAGCATTCATATTGGAAGGGTGTGTTATTTGTGGATTACCGCCTCAACGGCTGGGGAGCTGACACCGATAGAACCCAATACTTCGAAACGTGCCGTAGCCTGGCTGAGCTGCAAGACTGTAACGACTTGGTCACTCTCCAGGCCATCCTCTACATGAATATCTTTCTCCTATACACCGCCCGGATAAGCTCAAGTTTCTCAGCTCTCTCCTACACCTTCTCATTGGCGCTACGTATGAAATATCATCAAATTGCTGAGACGGATGATGCATTTACCCGAGAAGATAAAAAGCACATTTTCTGGACGACACGTCACCTTTTGGCTTGTGTCTCTATTACAGGTGGCCTGCCTATGCCTATTGGGTGCGATGACCTTGATCTTGAGTATCCAAGTGTTGAGTGCGAGGGTAGAATACGTTCCACCGAGACGCATTCCGACAGCCCAGATAACGTGGTACAATGGAACCCAACTATAGCCAGTGTTGCATGTTTCCGACTACATAACATCCTAGGCCATATAACTAAGCGACTATACCCATTGAAAGGCGCCAAGAAAACCAACAGCCAAGGGCCATTGCGCCATCTAGTGAGTAAAGAGACTGTCCGGGAACTAGAAAGCGAGCTTCGGTCCTGGCTGGCTTCACTTCCTCCAAGCCTCCGCCTCGGTCAAGAGAAACACCCACTGCACATCGAACGGTAGGCCCAATTCTCCCTTTACAATGACCCAACTTTTTCTTCTGGCCTGACATGGTGCAGTGCACAATACGAGCTATGCATGTCGTACGCACATGCTCAGATCTATCTGTACCGGCCTTTCCTGCACTACCTAGTCACTTCATCTACCGGCGAAATCCGATCAGCAGATGGCTTCCCCGCGTATGCTTCCACCTGTGTAGATGCCAGCCGCAACATCATTCGGCTTGCGCAGGACATGTATCACAGGGGACTTTTTCGCGGAGTACATTGGGACATTTCGAATATGATACTGGCCTCATCCTTAACGATGCTTTATATAATCTTAGCGAGAAAGGGTTCATCGGTTGAGGAAATGGCCCTAGCAGAGCTGCGTACTGCTCGGGATCTCATGACTCTTTTGGAGCCATACACAACGCTCGCAAAGAGGACGAGCATTGCAGTCAAGGTATGTATTGCGTAGTTACATTTAAATGCGGAAGACTTTATTGAGAGGCTGTATAGCTTTTGACGACTGCAATTCTTCCTACCGGAACAAGCGACCTGTCTTCAGAACATGTGGTACCTAGTCTGTCCACACAGGTGTCTGACCCATATACCGCTACTCTGGCAGATAAAACGTTTGGTTTTGTGCCGAGGGCCGATGTGTCGGAGCACCAGGGGATGGCACCAGTCAGAAGACAAAGTACCTCTGTGCCAGTTCCGTTGGCGACTGAGATATCAGCAGATAGCCTCTCGCAGAGACCTCTTCAAGCTGCAACTGCTAGTACAGAAAGAAACACTTGTCAAGGCTCTCCAGTGCTTACGGCAACTCAAAGCTTGAGTGCCTCTGCTCCCTTTTCGATATTCTCGGGCATGCACAATACGCCGTTCGTTAGTGATGGGATTACGGAGCACAATACCCTCCAATCTGCATTCGTACAGGATTACGGAATTGGTGGGGATGACTATGGGTATATGGCTGATGGCACTGGGCCGATCGACTTTAGTGATATGATCGGTGACCTGTTCGCTTCAGAGGGGTTGCTGTAACGCGGCTACGCCTGTGGGGAGGTCGATAGATAGCTGGTCCCTCTATGCGCCTGAGCTATATCTGGCATCTGACAGCAGGCATCCTCTTGGAGGAAGGGCTAAACTGTTCATTTATTGAGGTCCATACTTGCTTGCCAAACTATACTATTCTAGATCAACCTTGAACTTCTGTCGAAGGGATGCACCGATGCGGCGAAAGAGGATAGGCAGCAAAACCATCGCCAGTGTCACAAATCCTAGGAGTGAATTCCCCCAACCGTATCCGAGCTTTGCATACATGGGCGGTCCTGCCAACGGCAATAATGCACCAAAGAGTGACCGAGTAACAGTCAATGCGCCAATACCGGATGCTGCATAGCGAGGATAGGAGTCAATTATGTATGCCTGCAGTGTCCCAAAGATACCGATGATACCGAAGGCAAACGGAAAAAGGCCTATAATGGGAACGATCCAATGTGTCTTTTCCTGAACAGACCAGCCATACCAGAAAAACGAGATTGGCACGAAGAACGCAAATGGCAAGCACAACGGAAGACGCATCTCGGGTTCCAGAATGTTATTATTGCGTCGTTTCAGCCGGACAAGCATCCGATCGCTTGTCAAAGCGAACACTACCTGGCCTGCGAAAAAGCCTAACCCTAAACCGATATATGCAAGGCCACTGGTTTCTACACTCCACCCGTACTGGTCCTGGAAAATTGATGTGACAGTGGTGAAGAGAAGATAGAGACAGCCATAGACTGACGCAATGTAAAGGGCCATGATCAGTACGATGGGCGAAGTTGCCAACAGCTTGATGACCCTGGTGGATGTTCTCATCAGAAGAGTCGCTGGTCCGCGTGTCTCACCCTCTTTCTCATAACAGCTGCGAAGCTCAGGACGGTTCAGCTCCTTGCGCAGAGCCACTGTCTTCCGCCGGATGAGCACGGTCGGATTGGTCTCTCGGTTGGTCACCATGACAATACCGGTCAATGTGCCTCCTACGATGACCAGCACCCAGAATGTCCACCGCCACCCGGCACGTTGCGCAATGTATCCTCCACAGATTGGTCCTATGACTGGCGCGAAGAGTGGGCCGAACGAGAAAAATGACAAAGCCAGTCCACGTTGCTCTGCCTCGAAAAGGTCAGCAATCACACCGCCTCCTATTGTCAGACAGCCGGACCCTCCAAAGCCAGTGAAGAAACGAAAAACAATCAAAGCTGAGAGATTGGGTGCGAGAGCACAGCCAATTTGAAATAGCACAAAGATTGTAGTGGCCGCGTTCAATGTGACCCGACGACCACATACCTCACTGAGTGGAGATAGAACTAAGGGGCCGCTCTGGCAGTATGCACCTGTTAGCGAACCACTATAACCTAACGACTTGGGGACATAAAACGCACAAAATAACCGAACAGGTATGCCGTCACTGCGAAGGAGCTGCGTATGGAGGATGTATTCCCGAATTCTTGGTCGGCAAGGCTAACACCGGGTGCGAATACCGATGATGCAAATGGGCTACAAACTGGTTATCAACGCGAAGGTCCTGAACGGTTGCAAGATATTTCGTTCTCTTGCCTGATGAACGTGATAATGCTCACTGTCGCTAACTGGAACCATTTCCGAGATGACGGGTAGTTTCTGTCGTTTTGGTGTCAGTAATCTAGTTTCTCTGTCGTTATGATGATAAAATTTTACCTGGGATTTAACGGATCGTCCTGGCTTTCCCATCCAACTATGCCGTTGCCCAAGTCCATCTCCGGATATATCTCCCGACTGACTGCCGGTTCCTATAAAGCTTGCTGTGAGCAGACATCAACTACGGGTTCAGATAGCACCCACAGCCTGTTTGTTCTTTTCCTCGTCGGACATGGTGCGATATCACGCCCTATAAACCCTCCGCGTTCAAAAAGTTTAGGAAAAGGTTGCTGTCGCTAACGTGTCGCCCCGTCCCTATTTATTGAGGATGTTATCGACCGTATAGAAAGAGATTCGATATGCCAAGACATTTTCCCGAGGTTGAGGTTAGCGCATTGAGGTACTGTCCAATAGGAGTGCCTAAAAAGACAAAAACAAGAAGTGGACTAACTAAAAGCTCGGCCCTGTAAGAAAGGATTCCCGATATTGAGGTTAGCTCATTGCCTTTTCAGGACCATTGTAACCGTATTGAGGAATAAAAACCATTACTGTTTTGACGTAATTGGTAAGCAAGCGGCCCTAGAAATTAAAGCTATGCAAACACCGAAAAATCTGCATTTCTATAGAAAACTTAAATAGTCGGATGATTAGGATATTTAGTACTTCTATATACTAGAGTATTAGAACTAGAGTATCTTGGGATATGTACGTGCTGAATTTCCACTACAAGGCCCAGACCGATCTATATAACGAGCTGGTCCGGGAGGAGTGCGCGCGCGTACGGGAGAATCTGGAGGATGATGGGATCTCGGATCTGGTTAATTAATCCTTGGTTGCCCCCAATCTTGAGGCTGACGATCTAGAAGTAAAGGCCGGCGTGATCACCGGCACCGGCTATGTCGATGAATATCCTCAGTGGTATAGTACCTATTTGTACTGCCGTCGGCGGGTGGATGTGGATGAGAATAAGGTTAATACTCCTAATGCCCCCAATATCCAGAATTGGGGATGGCGGGTGGTCTTTGTCGAGGCTGAGCCGGCGAGCCCTCTTACTCCTCTAGTACTGTACGGGCGCAAGCCGCGGTTTGACTCGATCCCTGAGTTTCTGGATTGGTACTGGACCTGGCCGGACCATCTGGATGCGCGGGGCCTGCTGAGTCTTCGACGTCACGCAAATAGATGTGAAACTGATTGTGAATCAGACTGTGATATACACAGCTTTGTACCGGCTCCTTTCCCTCCGGGCTATGATGAGAAGGAACGTATCTAGCTGTCTACGCCAAACCGAATCCTTTGGTTGCAGTGTATTGGGTTCAACAGAGGGTTTACGCCGAACAATGATAAGCGGCTATTGGGAGGTTCTTACACGGTGCGCAGGATTATATACTGTATAAGGACTCGATGACTAGTCTCAGCATGAGTTCGTTGTTCTGAACTTACTTTACTACTAGCAATAGTTAAATATAGAGAGTACTTATCCTAATTACAAGGATCTATTTTAAGTTAATAGCTATTGTTGTTTTAGCGTTATAAAGGGCTAAAGGCTATTATATTTACTAACGACATGTAATATATGGCTGAAGTACGGCTGAATGGATAGGAAGCCCTGTTCTCCATACCCTATGGTCGTATGTACTGGTTAACTAGTGGCAGAGGCTTATATGGAGTAGCACATCTTGATTTCCATTCGTACCATTAGAGAAACGTTCGTCCCGAGTCTTTGATTTTTCGGCTGGAAATAAGTACGATAGACCAGATATATTATGAGAGTCGTCAAAGACTCATCCAACTCAACACTCGCAGAGGCATATAAAACATGGACTACAGGAGTGTCGGAATGAGTACAGACACGCTTTCGTTAAGGGGATTCTGAGATATATCAGCCTTTGTAGCTTCACTGGAGGGTGTTGGAGGTTGGGCTGATTGCCGTCGGGATAGCTTCAAGGTCCTAAGGTAAGATATATTTTATGTACTGGGCACACTCCCTGAATTCAACCTTTTGCAATAGGTACATGGACCTTACAAGCATAAGTACTACGAGGTGATAATGTAAACAACTGAAGGAAAACATTTATAGAAGGATATGTGCATTCAGCGAGATGCTGAATCTTATATTATAAGACATATATCTCTATACAACACCAAATAAAGTAATTGAGAGTGGCCTGCGCCCTGGGTATTCATACACCAGAGCCTAACCTACGATCAAGCATTGTCCGCTTAGCAAGAAGCGCCAGAAGGAACGTTCTGACACTCATCGGACTTCTTGCCGCCGGAGATGCTGACGCCCTTCCAGGTCCAGTCAGAGCAGCTGCCCTTGCCGCAGAGGATGTAGACGGGGGTGGCCTTGCTGGCAACGGAGCCAGTGACGCCGTTGACAGTGAGGTCAGTGATGGGGACACCAGTGGTGGGCTTGCCGGTGGGGCCACCGTTCTTGTAGTCCTGTTCGATGACGATACCCTTCTTCTTGATGTTCTTGAGGGTGATGTTCTCGTAGGTCACACCGCTGACGGAACCGGTAGCACCAGAGATGGTCTTGATACGGATACCGTTGTCGGAGTCAACGACGGTGGAGTCGGCAACCTTGACGTTCTTGACAGTGTTGCTGTCGCGGTTACCGATGGAGCCGATGGAGATACCGTGGCCGCCGGAGCAGGTAGCGCCGGTGAATTCGATGTTCTATGTCATGTTAATATCGGTGCGCGAGGTGAGGATGGTGAGGTTCTGATCCAACTTACCTCACCAGAGTTGATGGCCAGGCAGTCATCCTGGTTCTTGACATTGGCACCGGTGATGTAGACACCGTTGCTCTCGCTGACGTCGAAAGCATCGGTGTTGTGGCCACCCTTGCTGTCACCCTCGGAGTTGTCGATGGTGATGTCGGTCAGGTGGACATCGTTACCCTGGACACTGAAGACCTGGACAGGGGAGTTCTTGACGTGCAAGCCCTTGATGGTCGAGGACTGGAGCTTGTGGGCGTAGATGAACTTGGGCTTGGTCTTGCCACCGTTGGTGCCCTTGCCGTCCCACCAGCGAGAGCCCTGGCCGTCAATGACAGCGCCGGAGGCCTGGGTGACTGTGATATCCTTACCACCGAAGCGGATCAGGGGTCCCTTCCACTCCTTGTAGCCGAAGGTGGTGGTACCCTCGAAGGTGATCTAGAAGACGAATTGAATTAGCTACTCTTATCATGTACGGAGTATTACGCGGTTGGTTGAACGTACGGTGGCACCGTCCTTGGCCTTGGACAAATCAAGAGTCTCTCCGGCGGGGACAGCGATGTTCTTGAGGACGATGTTGGAGCAGCTCTTGGCGCTAGCAGAAGCCTGAGAAGCGGAGGTGAAGGTGCAAGAAGAACCCCTCTCAACCAACTCAGAGGTACGAGAAGGGGCGGGGGCAGCAGCGGCGAGAGAGCCGAGGGCGGCGAGGCCGAGAAGTTGGAAATGCATAATGAATGAATGGGTTCTGGTCAACAGAACGTACGGGAATGAATAAATGAATGTATAGGGCCTGTTCAACAGAGACAAGGAAAGCAAAGGAATGAAAAGCAGTGATTGGGTATTGGGGAATTCCCTGAGAGTCCTGGACAACGAGACATTTTATACCTCATGGTTCTCCATACTTAAGCTTCGGATCTTGAGCTTGGCGGTAGCGTGGGTCAGTTTTTCCATGATGCCGAATTAATCGAGTCATTGGTGGAATGGAAATCTCCACTGGAGACTGTTCCACCGTGCTATTATCAGTATCATCAACCTCTAACGACGGATTGCAGCCCTAGGAGGCGTTTAGGGCATAGCGGACCCATGGGCCCTGGGGGTTCAAGCCAAGATCGGGTAAGGCTCGGCCCCACTAGGAGTCCTCTGTTCATCTTTGGCCCAATAATCCCTAAAGCGCTCGGGATAATAGGTGCTTATCTGCCGGATTCCCTCGCCCATATCCGACGCTTTGTCTCATGCTTGTCTCACTCTGAGGGAGCTAGGTCCTCTACGTCCTCGAACCAGTGGCCATCGTGGTCCTTTCGGCACATCGGAAATGGTTGGAACTAATCCACAGGGTAACTCTGGTAAAGTTCACTAGCTAACTAAAAGGTTTTACCGTTGATTCTCCGGTGATGCCTATTCGTCGCTGTTTCAAGTCAGGGTTAATTGTTGATATCCCGTCGGTTGGGACCGAAGCTACCGATTATCCGACATCACGAATTTATCCATATTGGGCCTTACATTGTTGGTTTAATCTATCCTAAATTGGGTTGCCTGGAGTCCCTGAATCAGGGGTCTCATTTTTCTTTCAGAAAATAGAGAAGGATCAACAGTCAGAATCACCAATACGGATTTGTCATATTCGGCAAATCTCCGGATCAGCCTGGCGCTCTGACACCTCACAAAGAGATCGTCATATCATTCTCTAACCGAGTATTTTGGTGTTCTGGATTGATGAAATGTCGTCAAAGTCGTCGGGCAGTTGATCATGGCAGCCTAGACCATAAGGCAAGGGTTTGGCTCACTTGGATGCATGCTAAGAATTTTCGGAATTCTGTGTGATCCACCCAGTGGGTCAGTCCTGGCAAAGGCAAAACGGCTTTAGTGTCTCAGTTTCATCTGGATTTGGACTTCTAGAATTCGCTGTGGCACGCATTTCTTACCATAGGTGGAAGAAGAATCCGTTTACATTAATTAACACTGCATTTTACTCTCCCCGGATGTACCGGGAGCGTGGAAGGACGAGGGAGTTTCTCCGAATTCCAATATCGCATGATTCGCAGGGGAATTCTTCTCCTCCCCTTGACGCTGCTTGATCTCACCACGAAAGAAGAATACCATATTCGGAAGGTCTCACAGTCGGGGTCCGAATGACCTTCACGCGCCATGCCCACATGGAAGCTTTGAACAACCTACGCCTCGAAGAGTGCATCCGGACATCAGGATGAGTGATTTCAGACTAAACAAGAAGAACGAACAGTGGCCTAGTCATGAATGATACAGGCATCCATCAATAGCGGGCATTCTCGATTGTTTCTCCTGTTTGTAACAGCGCAAAGCGTACCGGTGCACTAACTGACTGCATTGAGCAAGGAACCAATAACTTTACCGACATTTACTGCCCTTCAGAATAGGCAAGAATCCAGACTAGTAATATCCAGGATTGTTCCATTAACTCTGATGAATATTGGCTAATGTAGTAACAAAAATAGGAACACTCTCCCCTCTGCTGTACGGCTCCCAGCCTCGGAAATTGCGTTTTTCTTCTTGTCTTGAATCGTGCCCAAACATTTTGAGGAATACCGCCCCGTCTCGCTCTCGCTATGGTATAGACGCCTATAATATTGATGGCATACTAATCCAGGAGTTGGCTGGCGTTGGATCGATGGCCCATCCTTTGAAATTTAGGCAGTAGCCTTTCTAGTTGGCATAACCTTCTCTACCCGCACTGTTAGAGGAGCTATCCCAAGGCATTGTAGGACAACACATTAATCGCGCATAGACTCTCTCGAATAGAGCAAAGAATATGTCGTTTATAATCTCTCTCGGTAATAGAGGTGAAAGGTTCTTGGTGGAGCTGTGGGTGCGAGGTAATGTGGCTGTGCTGGGCCAGTTTCCTACGAGGGCACCTCCTTTCACCTCCATTATAGTTGTCTGGTATTAGCCACGGAACAAAAGATAATACCATACCATACTATGGCAGGCACCGTAAGACATATTCTCCCAGGTCAGTAACTATATGGGATATCTTATGGATCAGATGATGCCGGGCGAAAGGATCCTGATTTTTGAGAATCACATGCTCAGCCGGATGCCGGAGAAATTCGATGTAGCAGCCACTTGTTGGTTCTGATATTCAGTTCACTAGAATATAGTAGGAGATTTGGTTGGTTAGAAAGTTCATTTGGCCATGTAAACCCTGTGCTGAAATGCATCATGTGGAGATTGATACTGTGTGGACGCAGAAGGTCATCGATGAATTATCAAAATCCCAATGGTTTTCTTTGGCAGAATAGAAGCTGTACACTCTCAATAGATCCAAGAGAGAGAAAGACGGTTGAGCAATGATCCCAGTAGTAAACTTCATTTCTATGTGTATCTATCCATCCGTAATATATATGATTGCTATAAAACATGCAGCACATATCCTCCAACACCCTGCTCTTGCTAAAACATGTCAACCATCCTTCCCACGCACGGATATTTATTAAGGAGACTTATATAATCATCAAAAAAGCCACAGCAGACAGACACAAATGAAAAACATAAAGGAAAAATATCTCAACACATCTGGCTTGCTGCTCTCTCCTCTTTCCTCTTCTGCCGCAGCTTCACCTGCCGTTTGGTGATGATATACCAAGACCCCAGGGTGAGCATCGTAAGTGGTACTGCTGCTACAACAAAAATCCAGAACTGCTTCGAGATTGTGAACCCTTTCTCATTTGAATCTCCGAAGTCAAAGAGATTCATTCCTAAAAGAGTCTGCACGTGTTGTTAGAACTGATATATGCATGGGTCTTGAGCGTAGCTTACCGAGACGAAGCTAGCAGGGAGGTAGATGAGGGTAACTAGCGTGACGACCCGGACAGTAGCATTATCCTCGAATGCCTCGCTGGTGAGCTGTAGCATCTTGTCGTTAATCTCGTTGGCTACAGTTTGGCCTTTCAGGTTGAGGGCAACTGCCATCTACATATGGATGAGCGTTGTTAGAGAATCTGAGAATCAGGTCATGGAGTGCCCAGGTGAAAGACATACCAAGTCTGAGATACCTTTGACTTTTCCTTCGAGCACTTCCACGCTTCTCAGGTACCCCTCGATAGTAGTTTTGTAGTACGCCATCTCGCTTGCCAATCGTTGAGAGTCATCATCAGTCGTGAACCCCTTGGATTGGAAAAGTGTATTGATTTCAGCCAGCTTGCGAATGGTTTCTAACGCAGCCTGTAGTCTAGATGAGAGCGGTGGGAGCTTGTCTCCCAGGTATTGCGGTGTCAATATTCCGTGGTCATCAGCCTTAGAAAGATTCAACGTCAGAGCGATATCAACCTAAGCAGATCATTAGCATTGCTCGACTTCACAAAGACTCGGTCGCATTTCAGACTGACAGTACTCTCGATCTCCTCACCCAGACTGCGGATACACCAGCGCCAGTTACCAATATATGCCGAAAATACGAGTAAATGCATCGAATACCAGCTCTTAAACACGCCTGCGTGCTGTGAAGTGATCTCAGCTTCGATCAACTGCTGCATCTTTGATCGTGGTCTCGCGTGAAAGAAGACCCAGAGATTGCCGGATCCTGCAGGATTATACCGGTGAAATACACATGTCTGTCGGATCGTCCATGGAACACTCCCCTGAGCCGCATTGCTCTCTGCATATGTAAATAGGTATTGCATGTCTGAAGGATCAGCATTATCATTCTCGTGCCGGCTTTGGGCCGCTTAAATACCGTATGAGCCATCTTCCTTCTGTCTCACTGTCATTGCTCCGTGTCCTGCATCAGCACTTTGTGGTTTGTCGCCGAAGGATACTACGAGGTCAAGAAGGGTCGCGTCGATGCCGTATGTGTTTATGAGAGTTCGCATCGCTTGTTCGGTGACTCCGAGGGGCCGCATTGAATTTTGACAACATATTGACCTAGTGGCCTGTAAGTTTAGATTCTGTATTGCTGTGTGAGGAGAGAACCTAACACTATACGTGTGTGTGGTTTGGACGTAGTCGCGATATGAGATCCGAAATCGTCGCTATTGGTGAATAGGTGAGGACCGTCCGTTTTGGGACCAGATGAGGCTAATATAGTAAGTAATCCCGGCTTCAGAAGCTTGTTCCAGGAACTGAAAACATACATACGAAGTCAAATAGATAAATATTTGACTTTTCCGGGCAAGAAACAAATGTTGGATAACGGAGATGAGGTTCTATAGCACCGTAATGCTCAGGCTTAAGCGGATTCAGCCGGCAACTGTTGCCTTGAAGTGGTGCGATGGTATGCATTCTCACAGTAAGTGCCCAGTATGTTCTAGGCGTCACACTAGAACCCTTCTGGAAGCAAATTTAGGAATACCAAAGATACCAACAAGTCGTTTATAACCAGATTCGCTCCCACATTCGACAATTTACAAGGCAGATTAGCCAGGCTAGGGGATGGTGGTCTAAGGCTGTAACATGGGATATCATTGCATGTAAGCAAACACAGCCAGCAGCGAATTACGTTACATAAAGTAGGGTACTTGGAAAATAAGGTAGGATTGCTGCGGTATCAAAGCCACATGAGTAGACCAAACGAAGTGATCATCCCATCCATGTCCATATCCGTATGACCAAAACACTCTTTCAATCCCGAAGATCGCTGGATGGCAATACAATAAGTCATACCGTGGTAACTGGCGCGTGCTGGACTATCTCCACTTACTCGATCTCACTCTAGAAGAAAGGAAAAAAAGATGAAATGAACAAATTAGCTACCGGACCAGAAGCTAATTTACCACTAAAGTTCGACTGAGCTGCTTACCGGAGCTACTATCCTTGGGGCGTCAAAAACCCATCGTTCATTGATATGCTTTGAAATGAACCTTGTATGTCAGCAACGTTGAGATATCAGCGCTATCAGCGAGGCTCCTTACGCGAACTTTGATCCGTTTGCCAAACAGGCTTAGAAGCCTAGCCTCGAGCCTTTCCTTTCTGATGTACCCTGTTAAGTCAGGGCTGATGGTGTTTTGAACGGACCCGCTCATGGTCAAGGTTGGCTAGTATGGCCTGGATGTAAAAGGGAAGAGGCAAGTTGATCTGAGCGCGGGGCGGAGGGCAGGTTCTCAGCTCTCTCAATACGGTTATAGGCAAAAAGAAACAAATCCTGGCAGTACAAAGGGGGCGCAGAGCCTCTGAAAGTTGTGAGGCTGTGACGACGCGATCCGGGCGCTGATTGATGGTCGTCTCGATTCCGACTTGTGCCCTTGTTTGTTCCCAAAATCACCCGGAAAGTTTGACGGGCGCAAGAATCACAGCCCGACAAGCTGGTTAAGCCAGTGAGGCTAGCAATGGCTTGAAGGATCCAGTCACCTTCACCCCGGTTGGGGTACGGCCACGTCAAGGCGCGCGCGGGGAATGGAGGATCGCTGCATGAGGAGCGGGGGATGTCAATCCATGCCGTATGGATTTTAGCACCGTTCGGAAATCCCCGGAAATTCTGCTCTTCCCGTTACGTGACGTTGAACCTAGGACATCTGAGTAGTGGGTACTCTCACGGCGAGAAGTTTAGTGTATTCCCAACACCGGAATCCATCGCAGAATGATCCCCAAGATGGAGAAGAGTGGTCTCGTTGGTGGTCGTGATGCACAGCCCCTATGCAGGTATCCAGTAGTCCGAGGAGTGAAACAGAGAAAAACAGAAAAAGAAAAAGAGGGCAAACAAATTAATTAAAAAGAAAAAGCAAAACCAATAGGTTGCAGTCCCGTGGGCGCTAAATCTCGTCCGAGACTGTCAGCTCTTACTATCTCTATCTCGCGGCAAACGCTTTGTATAACCACCACAGTACTAAACTTGGCTCTTCTACTGATTCATAGAGGTCAATGTAGGATGCTGATTAGAACCGTTACAGCACGGTTTGTGACACAGGCACAGTAGCTTGAAAGGGAAGTTCAGTAACGCTGGAGAGTGCCAAGGCAAGGCTGTACGTGATGATCGAATACGAGTATCCCTAGTCTTTCGGAAGGCGGCACACCACCAGGTTGATTAATCCACAAAATGAGCCTCATTTCCCCTTCATGCAGAGTCTATTTCGTATGGCTGGGTGGGCATTTATGACTTTATTTCTTGTCTCTACTAGAACTTGGATTATTGGCCAAGTCACCTTCTTTCTTTACCTTCACCTCAGCTTCGGGGTATTTTGTGCCAATAAGTGTTATTTGTAAAGCTACATCTCCTTTCAAGCGATATAAAGAAACTGCAGCTCAGATAAGCCTTGTATGCTCCACTTGATCCTTTGTTAGCCTTAAGGTGTGGCTCAAAACCATCGTATCTTCCGAGCCCCTTACTTCGCGCATACTGAATGGCTTAAGGTTGAAGGACTTCATGTAAGGGACAAATATGCGGGTAAAGAACTCAGCCAGGCGGTAAGAATTCTCTTCTCAGGTTTAATATGCTATTAAACTTTTTATCCAATGAAATTCCTGAGCCTCCCTCACTCCTGCTTGCGGTCGGTCATCATACTCATCTTACATTGAATCCTTCAGGCCTCGGAACCCGCTGCTACTGAGAACACCAGACGAGCTGGAAGATGACGTTCGCAAATTTTACGACCGGAACCACCTACAAGACGTGATCGACGTTGAGTTGCTTATCAAAGGAGCACGCATAGCACAAGAACCCGATAATCTGTACACCCTCGACTTAACCCCAGCAGAGTTCAAGGCGATAAAGGACGAAAAAGAGTCGGGCTTTTGGCAGCAAAGTAAAGATCTCAAGGTGACCATCCTTACCACAGCATGTGCCGCAATCACCCAGTAGGTACACCCGGGAGGAGGTGAAATCGTACCTAGGCCCCTGTTAACTAATTCCTATAGAGGCTGGCAGCAGTCCACGATCAATGCGGGTTCAGGAGGCTGGAAGCATGACTTGCAACCTAAAGGAGAAGACTGGACGCACGACCATCTATTGTTGGCTGGCTTTATTGATGCTGCGCCTTGGCTATCGGGCAGTATAATGTGAGTCGCCTAACAACCGTAAAACCACAAAGAGACACTGAATAAAGTGGTAGTGGAACATGGTTGAGTGATCCGCTCCAAGAGGGCAATTATGGGAGGCGACCAGCACTGTTCATTTCAGCTGTTTTTTGTGCTGCTTGTGTACTCGGTATAAGGAGTCTTAACCTCGTTCATTGAACCCAATTCTGACTTCGAAGCCAACAGGCACCGCTCGCTGTGTAACATGGCAGCAGCTTCTTGCTTGTCGCGTGATACTCGGTATTGGGGTAAGCCATTCATTCTGTCTGCTCTTGACAAAAGCTTACTAGATACCAATAACAAGATCGGCGCAAAGGCGTCAATCGCCCCCGTTTTTGCCGCAGAGGCGGCGGTAGACCATCTGCGAGGACGGTTATTGATGATGTGGCAGTTGTTCGATACTTTGTACGTTTTTATTGGTGTATCTCTGGATTTTTCTGCCGAGTGATTCTAACACATATCAATACAGTGGCGTTTTTGTCGGCTTCGCCTGTGATTGGATTGTCAATCGCCAGTGGAGGGTGCTTTTAGGGACAGCGTCGATTCCCGCTCTTATCCTCCTGTTCCTCGTCTTTCTATGCCCGGAATCCCCACGGTTTCTTATCCGTAGAGGAGACTATATTGGGGCATACGTGAGCCTCCGACAGCTACGAGGTACTGACATCCAGGCGGCGAGAGACCTTTATTATATCCATAGTCAACTACAGGTCGAAACGGAGATGTTTGATGGTGAGAGACCGCAGAACTGGTATAATCAAGAGATATACCAGGAGAGGGTCCGTGAGACAGGGTTCCTAAAGCGGCTTGTGATACTTTTCAGTCATCCACGCAACCAAAGGGCATGTGTGGCTGCATTCTTGGTAATGGCATCGCAACAGCTGTGTGGTGTAAGCCACTCCTCTCTAACATCAAGCTTATTGACATTGTAAGCATCATATATCTGATCATTGGGCTAGATTAACGTTCTTTCGTTTTACTCTTCTCGACTCTTCAATGGTGCAACCACCCAGGACAAGATTCCCGATACAAGTGATTCCCGGCAACCTGCTAATGTAACTTGGCTTAACTTTGGTAAGTGGAAGGAAACCTATATCCAATCTATCTGTATCGGCGCTCTTCTTTTAACTGGGATCAGGGTTCGGCTTGGCGAACTTCCTCTTCACCATTCCTGCCTATCGATACATTGATTGGCGTGGGCGTCGACTTCTTCTCCTCATTTCGCTAGCGGGAATGTTCCTCAGCCTTCTTGCTATTGGGTTTTTCTTTCGAATCGAAGCCAACACGGTCAGGCTGGCTCTTGTATCAACTTTTGCCATTGGCTTCTTCACATTCTTTTATGGTATCGGTGCTGGACCAGTCCCATTCACCTTCAGTGCCGAAGTTTTCCCACTTGCATTTCGTGGTGCGTATTTTGTTTTTCATCCATTCATTCTTTCTCTATTATTCTCCTATATAAGGCCAAAGGTTGGCTAGTTGAAAGCCATGGGATTGGCGCTAATTCTGCATTTTAGAGGTCGGCATGAGCTTCAGCGTTATGGTCAACTTCCTAGGTCTCGGGCTTCTGGTACTACTTGTACCCAAATTGACCGAGGCTTGGGGAAAATATGGAGAATCCAATTTATGTTTTCTTTTCATGTGAGCTTCCCCTATTCCTCCAATTGTAGATCCAGTCAGATGCTAATCGTGTGTCAGGGGACTCAATGCGCTGGCCTTTGTTCTTGTTTTTCTGTTCGTAAGTTCCCTATTATCTACGGGCCACCTAACAACAGCTAACGCCTAGTATAGGTTCCCAGTGGCACTGCAAAGGTGGGCCTGGAAGAAATGAACCAAATATGTACGGTCTTCACATTCGTGGCTCTTTCCTACCTTGATACATACTGACCGAGCCCGCAGTTAACACGAAAATGTCTGTTCATATCAAAGAGCATGTCGTTAGCCTTGGAAGTTTGTGTGGCCAGCGAAAGCTAGAGGATGAACCGCATAATCTCCAGCAATTTAATGATCATGCATAGAGCATGGTATAACAGCTCGCCTTCCATTGATTACATGGAATGCCTGTAGAGTACCTTTATTGTCCTTGATTTATGGCTTTGCTGGGCACCATATACCTTACAACGTTGATATCTATGTACCTTAACTTAAGGAGCCGGCTGTTCTCCCTCTCTTTCGTGAGGGAACCGAAATGCGTGTAGTAGAATTATGCAGTAATTTGAAAAGAGTCACGACTCCCAGTATTTTTCCGTTGCGGACCGGACTGTACAGCCACGTTTTACAGAAATTAGGGGTCGTCAGAGAAGACCCTATTCGCCGCCTCATTCTAGTCCTGACTAATTAGCTCCATGACCAGTCGTATTGGTCCAATAAGTCCATGGTGTCGAGGCGTTCGAGTCATTGCGATCGTGGCATGGAACCCCACGGGGAAGCCCCATTTGTCCTTGGCCGAGGCTGAGAAACTTAAGGACTCGAGATCATTGGGGTGTAAAATAAGCAGAGTAATTGATAGCAAACGGTCAACACGTGAATCAACGGAGCTAAGAGGTGACGTTGCCTAATTACTGCTTTCTTCGCAACCCCTTCCACTCTTACCTCTGTTACTCATCCTTCTTCCATGCAGGCACCGGTAACCCTTCTGCCAGCGCATATGTACTGCACATACTCACATTGTACGTATTTATTTGGACTCTACTACTGGCTTTCTGAATTTTAATTTATTTTTAATGTACACGGTTAGCTTTAAACGCTCGCAGCGACTCATTTGGACTGAAGCCCAGCCGTCCGTTTGAGCGTCGCTCGCGACCTCGACGCTACGGCCCATCTCACGCCCAACATGAGTCGTCATGATAATTTTCGCAATGCTTTCAATCTCCGAATGTCTGATGAGGAAATCGACGCCACTCTGATGGCAAATGGCTATAGCATGATTAGTCTTCACAACTCCCTCAACTCGTATTCTGGCGATCATAGCAATGACTCGTCACATCGATCCAGCTTTGAGGCGGACCGACAAGTTCCCAGAAGACTTACGCCGACAGAACATGCAACACCTAGAACAATTCCTAACCTATCCCAAAGTCCAGAAATTGAGACGTATGGGATATCTCCGCATCAGACTTACTTTCCTGATGATCGCTCCTATTATGGCGTTCACCCCAATCCTGCCAAGTCAGTATAAGAAGTGACCATTTGGACTTCATCCAGGTGTTATGTTTACTGACTGATCGACTTTATAGTTCAAGATATAGAGCACAGATTAGCATAGGCGACAGCCATCTATATCACCATGATTTACCGCCCATCGAAAGCCCTGCGGAACGGCGACAATCTATTCAACGGGAGTCGATGCTCAAAGAGCTCTCCCGGGCGTTGCAAACCGAGACCCACCGAAGAGACAGGCCATCGGAGAAGGTCGTAACTCGGCATAGCTTGGCAGCTATTTGGAGCGAATCTCGCTTAGAGAAATTCATAGACCTCGTAAGGCCCGGATTCGATAATGCCTGGATAGATATCATTCGGGAGGAGTGGCTCCAAACACTATCTATACTAGTGGATATCGGCTGGCAGGATTGGGCGAGATTTGCAGACATATTTCTCATGCATCACGACGAACATTGCGAATGGGACCGTACAGATCGAATGATCCCGACGTATACACTGGCGATTCTGGAAGATGATTCATTCTTGGGGTCCCCTTGGGCTGAAAAGTTTCAGGCTAGCCAATATACCTTCTGTCCGATTGATATCGAAGAAGGCAAGAGTCTAATCTTTTCAAAAGAATGGAAGCTCCCTTTTATTAACGAGGAATCTACAAGTATTGGGAATGGTGCATATGGCAGGGTCACCAAGGAGATCATCGGAAGTGGACATTTTCGATCTCGATCCGAACACCACCTGCCAGGAGCGCCTCACAGCGTAAGTCCCATCAGTTCCACACATATCTGATTATCCAGCTCGGGTAGCTAACCAAGCCCACTGGTTTTAGAAAGATATTGCGGTCGCTTTAAAACAGTTCGAAGCCAGGGGTGACTTCAGGTCCGAAACCAAAAACCTCGACGTACTTCGCTCAAGTCTCTCCAAGCATGATCGCATTGTTCCTTTCCTCGCGACCGTCACAATTGGCAATTCATTCAACATTCTTTCCCCATTGGCAGAGATGGATCTAGAGGTCTTCCTTCGCGAAGGGCATCAAAGATGCCCAGACTTCACGGTACGTGACCTGATGCAAGAGGCCGCGCATCTCGCTGGGGCTCTGGCCTTCCTTCATCAAGGATTAGACAGTTATCCACCAGGCCTTAGCTGCTGCCACATGGATCTCAAGCCAGGAAACATCCTTGTGTTTCATGGAGATGCCCCAGACTTTCCAAAAGTGGGAAAGTGGAAGATTTCTGATTTTGGAATTTCGATTATGTCTAGACCTGAGAGAACTGGCACGACTGTAACGGAATTCGTGGATTCATTCACCCATCGAGAGAGATTATCGCCGCCTCCTGGCCCATATCAATCACCGGATGGTGCAGGGCATGGCCTTAAGAGCGATATATGGTCCTTAGGGTGTATTTTGACCCGGGTCCTCGCGCTCGGGTTAGAAGGGGCAGATGGACTGATGCATCTTGATCAATTAAGGGGGAAAGATGATGATGAAGTATCCCCTTACGAGAATGACTATTTTCACCGTGGCT
Source organism: Aspergillus caelatus (assembly GCF_009193585.1). Taxonomy (NCBI): domain Eukaryota; kingdom Fungi; phylum Ascomycota; class Eurotiomycetes; order Eurotiales; family Aspergillaceae; genus Aspergillus; species Aspergillus caelatus. Next base: position 60,737 of record NW_022475461.1, read on the forward strand.
CGCCTCCTGTGCTGAATCCCCATGTCCGGACTTGGCTTTCTGGGCTGGTGGTCAGCGGCCGGTGTAGGTACAACCCGGACTTTCTGGAGGGCTGTCGGTCTTTGATCCTTTCTATGCTCGCTATCAGCCACGATGACAGACCGAGTGCTAGGGATGTTCAAGAGCAACTACATTACTTGGTTGACATTGCTCAACCGATTGTCTTTCGGCCACCCAGCACTAACACCAGTATCGGTGGGTCGGCGTCAGTTGGCAGTGGGTCAGACACCATAAGTTTCAGCAACAGGGAAATCCAGCTGGGGGGGGAACGATTTCTGTTGCATGCGATTAGCCTGTGGAATGGGGACATCGATATTGAGGAGAGGGTTTGGGCCGACGATGATAGGCTACTAATTTATGTTATTCGGTTGGGTTTCGCACTGGCCCTTAAGGTTCTCCTGGCTCGCCAGCCGAACCTCGACCTCGAAACCCCAGATTCCAAAGGAGACACGCCTCTCAAGATAGCTGCTACTGCTGAGGGGGAGCGTTATACGCACGTTATTGAGATCCTTCTTAACGCTGGTGTGAACATTGACGCCCCATCCCGAAAAGGCGTCACTCCACTCATGTCAGCATGCAGGCACGGCCATGTGTCAACCGTCCGACTTCTTCTAGACCGTGGAGCGGACTGCTCACGCCATTCTGAGGATGGCTATACAAGTTTACACTACGCTACGTATGGTGAGAATGGAGCGGAGATCATCGAGCTTCTCACAGGGAGAGTGTCCTTTGATATTCGCCGTCCCGGCATTGATGAAACCCCTCTGCTCACACTGATCAAACGGTATGATGGCACGGAATCGTGGTGGGCCAAGTTCGGAAAACTTTTACAAGGGTCCGCAGACATCAATTTGGCCGATGCAAACCGTTGCACGCCTCTGTCACTTGCTGTAGAGGAAGATCACTCGCAATTGGCAGCCATACTCCTAAGGGAGGGAGCCGAGTATGGCGAGCGCCCCAAGCCTCGCCGCTTATCTTCTGATATGATCAGGGTGCTCAAAAAAGCGCAGCCACAAGGACGTCGGCAGAGTCAAGGCAGCTCTGGGTCATCGACTAGGACTCGTTCGAGTCTTGCTCGCCGTTTTTCTGCGCTTGGATTTATGAAATGAGATACTTATGTGTTTCACTATCTTGGTCTCCCTCACTCTTTTCTTTGCTTTCTCGTGTTGCCCTTTTCGTATTATTTTCTTTCATTCATTCATTCTTTTTTTTTGGTAGTCACCCAGATCCCCCTCTTGTTCCTGTTCTAGTTTCTGTCTTTGTCCCTTCATCTGTGTCTCTAATTCTCTGTCTGACTCTTTAGTTCTCTATATCTGTGTCATTATTTCGAACTTTTTATCTTTGCATTTCTTTTGTCCATTTCTCTGTCTGTCCTTACATCTTCCTCTCTTGATATTTTCGGAAGATCGTTAGATTTGCTTGTGAGGAAAAGTGGGTCGCTTGTATTATGGAGTAGGGTGTATGATGGATGGTATACCAGGTCTGATCTATTGAGATAAATATATAATGCTATATGAGTGCTATGATGTCATAATTCCGAGATATCTTCTGATCGGTAGGACCTGATCAAATTCCCTATACAGAGCACATTAGTTAGAGTACTGTAGATTCTACTACCACAGACAATCTAACTAATTCTAGTAAGTACTACACTCTACATCCCAATATCACTACCAGTAGTATACGTATACTTGCACCTTGGGTTTCCGATCACGAGTCATACAAACAACCAAAGAAATATGATTGGCCAATGGAACACCCGAATCCCCCCTAGCAAACCAAACAAACCAAACAACCCCCCGTCCGCCCACGGAAAGATATACCCAAAGCGACCGGTCAGGTGTCATCATCAGCAAACGCAAACAACCCTAACCATCACAATCCAATCCATGAACACCATCAGCACCTCAAACCAAATGTACGCCCACACCTCCCGACCTTCTTGAATCCCTCTCCCGCCCCCCTTCCACCGAACAACCCCTCCGGGAAGGCAAGACCTGCCATTCCATGGCTTCGTCATCACCGGACACAACGCTCCCATTCCTCCAATTCCCCCCGGAAGTCCGCCTATCCATCTACCAGTACCTCATCCCGGACCTCCCGATCCGCAATTTCTCTCTGCTCCGCGATCGCTCGAAGACAATCCACCTCCGACACGATGGCTCGCGCTGCTGTCCGGCGATTCTGCGCGCAAACCACCAGATCTACGCCGAGGTGATCAAGGAATGGTACGGATCGACGTCCTACGAAGTGGTCCTGGATACGAAATACATCTTGTTCTGTGGGAAGGTTATTCCGCCGTATGTGCCGTTGCCGTCGACAATTCAGTGGGTTCAGTCTATGCGACTGTGTTTGTCGATTCAGGGGACGCCGCGGCATATACATAGTCAGTCGACGTTGGAGCATCTACTGGGGTTCCAGGATCGGTTGACGACGCTGGCGGTTGCGTTGTCCGATAAGGGCTATCGGAAGCTGAGTCGGCTGCAGATTGATATCGGGGTGAATATTCCACTTTTGTTGAGCTTGAGTAAGACGCCGAGTGAGTTGTTGGAGTTGTTGAATTGGAATCTGCTCCCGTTGAGGGAGAATGTTCGGGATGTGCCTGATGTGCGGTGGGAGTTGCAGGAGCAGAGTTATGGGATTCAGAGTGAGGAGTTTCAGCGGTCGTATGCGGGCATGAAGTCTATTATGTGTGCTTTTTTGCAGGATATGCGGCTGGATATGTTGGAGAGGCCGGATGGGTGATGGTTGGTCATTGTTTGCTGTCTTTCAGGCTTACTAGGTATACTAGGTGGGGATTGGTGGTGCTTCCATCTTGTACTGGGTGAGCTTGTGCGATTGGTCTGCCATTGCGTTGGTGTGTGACTCTTTTGGTCACTGGGACTTAAGGAGATGAAGTGGGATTCTCTTATACGTATATATTTATATATGCGCGCGACGTCATGGCAATGTCGCCCGATTAGGAAGGAAATGGGAGTGGATTGCCAAGTGATCGGTGGGTCATCTCCACTCACTAGAGCTTTTCACATCCAGGTCCGGTATCGGTAGTTGAGCGCCCCATCTTTTATTGCTGAGCAGAGTCTTGGGTGGCTGGTAGCTGGTAGGTATGACAACCTCAAAGGGTTTATTGAGACAATTGCTTAACCGTGCAGTTTTAGGATCCAGAACGACAAAGGATTTAACTTGGACGTTTAATGTTACATATTAAATTTCATGCCCTAAATATTTTAGACTATCATGATAATCGTCACATGACATCACTTTTCAGTTAAAGAAGATAAGAATATTCAAGCGTGGGAGGGGGAATCTAAGCCCGGCTAAGGTTCTCGCCCTCCTCAGCCTTCTGCAGACCGTACTTCTTGAGACTATTATGGGCGTTAGCGCGGGGAGAGCTATAGGACGGGGTATAAAGAGAGACATACCGGATGGAGCTGATGGAAATGAAGCCGGTGGTGTCGGTAGGCTCGAAGTCCTCGAGCGAGTCCATGGAAGCCTCCTCAGCATCGTACAGCTTCTCGGTGCTGCTGGAGCGACCAAGAATGTAAGGGTTACCCTTGTAGAGGCGCACACGGACCTCACCGTTGACGCGCTTCTGACTGAACTTAAGACTGTTCTCGATGAACTCACGCTCGGGGCTGAAGTAGTAGCCGTTGTAGAGCTGGATGGACCAGTTGTGGGTCACGAACTGATCACGGAGAGCGCGGACCTGGCCGTCCAGGACGAGACCTTCAAGGTCAAGGTGGGCAGCACGGAGGATAGTCATAGCGGGGGCTAGAACATGGTTAGCTAGAGGATAACGTATGGCAGGGTGAGCTGAAATAATGCATACAGTCATAGCAGCCACGGCTCTTGAGACCGATGAAGCGGTTCTCGACAATATCGATACGGCCAACACCGTGGGTGTAGCCGAGCTTGTTGAGGGCATCGAACAGCTCAACGGAGTCAGTGTACTCCTTCTCGGGAGTGACAAGCTTGGTGGGGATACCCTGCTCGAACTGGATGGTGATGTCGGCAGGCTCGTTAGGGGCGTTCAGAGGGTCGGCAGTCATGGTCCACATATCAGCGGGAGGGGTGTGGTTGGGGTCCTCCAGAACACCGGCCTCGTAACTGCAGTGGGCGGAGTTGGCGTCCATGGACCAGGGCTTGGCCTTGGTAGAGGTAACAGGGATGCCGGTCTGGGCGGCATAGTCGAGGAGATCGTTACGGCCAGCGAAACGCTTGAAGAACTTGGGATCACGCCAAGGAGCGATGATCTTGATGGAGGGCTGGATGGCATAGAAAGCCAATTCAAAACGGACCTGGTCGTTACCCTTGCCGGTAGCACCGTGACTGACGAACTGGCAGCCTTCGCGCTGAGCGGCACGCATCTGGGCGCGAGCGATGACGGGACGAGCCAAGCTAGTTCCTAGGAGGTAGCGACCCTCGTAGATGGCATTGCACTCTGTATCACAGGTTATTCAACGGTTCATGCCTACGAAACGCATCTTGGTCGGCTTACGGATGGCAGGGAAGCAGAGCTCTTCGACGAACTCCCGGCGCAGATCCTCAATCACCATCTTCTTGGCACCGATCTTGAGGGCCTTCGCCTCAACAGCGGCCCAGTCTTCCTCCTGGCCGACATTGCCGAGGAAGCAGACAACCTCGTAGCCCTCCTCTGTTGCTCATTGTTAGTGGCCATTGGACGAACGGATGGGAATTGGAGAGTTGTACCGATCAACCAGCGAAGAATACAGCTGGTATCCAGACCGCCTGTTCAAAATCCGCCAGTGTTAGCGACATAATCTTCCGGTCAATTGTTTTACTATGGAGGGATTAGTATACCAGAGTAGGCAAGACAGACACGGGGCTTCTCGGTAGCCATTGTGAATGAAGGAAGAGTTATAAAGGGAAGGGTAGAGAGATGGTGGATGGGCGAGGAATCGGGAGGTTATTTTTTCTCTTTGAATTGGGAGTAAAAGAAAAGAAGTTGTGGTCGACGATCAATTAAATTTAATTCAACAAAAGCGACAATCCATTGAGTCACGGGGGGTTGAGTCATCTGACTGGGGCAAGCGATATGTTATCGGAGGGGCTACTCCGGATCGGGGTTAACCCGGTCCATGATTGGCAGCGGATATTATGTAACAGGAAGCGAGCATACCCGCCAATCGCATGCTTCCGATAAAGAAAGCGGAACCATATAGTCACGTGTATATACCCCGCATTGCCTTTTGAGGATTCTTCTTATATAATAGCTCGATCATGCCCTACCAAACTAGTGGTATACTACTGAGGATATGCAGTCGTCAGCCTGTTTGCTGTTGCAAGTTTCGCATATGCATTGTGACTATTCATGCACCTGGGAGAATCTTCCTTGTCCAGTGGTCCACTTCTAGTTGTAGAATTTCATAACGTTGTCATGGTTTATGGTGACAATACCTGTAGAATCAACACCTGTGACTTGGGCTACTATAAGAGTGAGTCTGAAAGTGCAGGAGACATGGATGAGAACTCCCCTGACAGTCCCATCCACGGACTAAGAGCATCCGGTATCTCCCCCTGTCATGTACAGAAATCAACAAAGGCAAAGCTCTCAGCAAGCCTCCTGGTAAGAGCCCCGAAAAGAATGCCAGTACGGATCAAAAAGCATGTCGCTTCTTATATTTTAACAACTGATGTCACCTCCCTACCCTCATCGGGATGACTGAGACTTGAGAATGAGGGATTGTTCATCTTTGGCGTTGGGGTACTATGGTACTCAATTTCCGAGATGGTGTGGAAATCTAGTCCGAGGAGATAGTGAAACAACTGCCCCTTGTCCGAATATGAGACACGTAGCTTTGGTCAGATCTAGACCGATGCTCTCCAAGGGACTGACGTGGACATCCAAGTCCTTGCAGATTTCCACGGGCAATGCCAGACGCCAAATAGCAACAGATCCCAGTCCCTGTAAGCTTGGCATAGCGGGCCAAGACTTCATCGGGACCATTTTACGTCGAAAATTTTATATTGGAGGATTTATGCCTTTCATTTTGTCAGGAAAGCCCGCATATATGCAAGAGTCGGCATCATCTGCACGCTGTTGTAACGGAGGAATGGACTATATGTAAAGAGTAGGTCGTCGGCAAGCTTACTTTCTCACTACCAGCCCTGATCTCAATGGTACCTTTGCACGACTCTGGCACTGTTTGGAAATCGTTGATGCGGTCCTATCTACCTGACTCTTAACATATCACATCGACTACCCTATTTTATGCACGCTCATTCTGCCATAGACTCCGTCCTGATTTGTACCGATATGTGAAAACGGTAGCAATAGAAAGGCGATCGCCCCGTCAGTGAGGCACGGAGAGGTTCTCCGAATAGACGGAGCTAATCTGATTGAAGAAGCTGAGATTCCGGCAAAAGGACTTCCTATAAGCCTCGTGTTCGGCAAGTAAAGCTCTCCAGAACGAGTATCAAAGCCGTCTGAACGCCATTCGGGGAATGGTAACCCCCGATCCGTACGTAAGATGACTATGTCAAGCACTGCACGTTCCCAACGGTACCCTGTCCATCAGTGAATGCAGTGAGCGACGCCAGTCCAGTCAGTGACTGAGATGGCCAAAAGAATGGAACATGACACTGTTAGTCGCGCACTACTTAATTGATGAGTAGGTTCGCCCTGCTCTCGACATCGTCTATGGTCGAGGTTCCTCTTACAAAAAAGCCCTCATACCTTCCATTACAATGACTTCACAAGAGCGTCCACATATCATATTTGGCACTGCAGCCTTTGGAACCGGATCACCTCTGGCCAAAATTCAAGATGACGAAACTGCAGCGCCGATTATTGCCACCCTCCAAGCTAGAAATGTGACCGATGTGGACACAGCTCGCGCATATCCCGTGGGCTCTCCAGGGGCAGCAGAAAGACTTCTTGGCGAGTTAGGAGTTGCTACCTGGGCCAACCTCTCGACCAAGGTCAATTCTTGGGCGCCTGGCACCCACACTCCGGAACGAATCCAGCAAAGCGTGGCGGAGTCGCTCGAAGCATTGAAGACGGACAAGGTGGACATCATGTATCTGCATTCCCCGGACCGCCTTACTCCGTTCGAGGAAACATGCCGAGCCATGGATGCTGAATACCGCAAAGGAAGGTTTGCCCGTTTTGGCATCAGTAACTACACGGCAGATGAAGTCGAGGAGATCGTGACGATCTGTGAGAGGCGCGGCTTTGTCAAGCCTAGTGTGTATCAAGGCCGATACAATCCTGTCATCCGATCTGGGGAAACACATTTGTTTCCTGTCCTCAGACGCCATGGGATTAGCTTCTATGCATATAGGTATGAGCTATTTTTTCTATCAATGGGGATGTCTAATAAAACACTAACTTCACGTTTTACTCTTAGTCCAGCTGCCGTGGGCCTTTTCACAGGAAGACTATCGCAGGACCCAAGTCAACTCGCTGGATCGCGATGGGATGGCAGTGTAAGTCTATCTTAGTGCCATGCCAGATAGCTATAACTGACATATAGACCGTGCTGTGTAGACTGCCTCGGGAAAGATCTATCATGACGCTTATTACAAACCGGCAGTGATTGCGGCAGCTCAGACCGTAGCAGATGCAGGTGCAGCAGCTGGAGTTAGTGGACATGAACTGGCGTTGCGGTGGACGATCTACCACTCGGCGCTGAGCCGTGAACACGGGGATGCGGTGCTTATCGGCGCGTCAAGTTTGTCACAGTTGATTCAAAACCTTGATGCCGTTGACGCGGGTCCCTTGGATGAAGAACTGGCGAAGTTGGTCAGTAACGTGGGAGATCTTGTCGGGGACGAGGCAGCTTCATACCACGTTTAATTATGGTACTAGTACCGCCCCCCCCAGGGGGTGTCGATTGTGGCATGCACCGTACACCAGGGTTGAAAGTGCTCAGCTCGGTGGTCTTCCCGAATAAACGTTGTAGCTGTAGCTGGAAGGCGTTGCCGTGTGTGTACATCGCATGAATGAACTGACAAAGCCATAATATAGTTGTCCTTGCTGCACCTTTCGACTCTTTCATAAGTATATGAATAAGAGCGTAGGACAGGAGTAACACTTTAATGGACTATGGTTTAAACCCGGATACTCCGTCATTGGTGGAGACTAAGAGGCCGCATTTAGCATGAAGTCATTGGCTAACTATCTCGAGAGAGATAAGTAAAGAAAAAAAATTGAAAATTGAAAAGATGAAACAAAGAAAGAAGAAAGAAAGGAACTTTGGTTAGTTCATCGAACCATCCACCTAGTAAGGTATAGAAAATGGGCCTTTAGACAACATAGAGTCATATGCACAGCCTGTGAGGTATATGGTCAGCAAATCTAGTGTAGGTACGTATATATCTGTCTACTATATTCTACAGATACAAATGACCTGCTAAGAACATCCAGGTAAGTTCTTTATATATGGCAGTTTTGAATATCCTTACATCAAGCGATCAAAGCACAACCGTATATTCCCTGAAAAATGAGATAGGCAGATTGTGTCATTTTCTGGTTAGCTGTTGTCGCCATACTTCCATATCAATTCTTATACCCCACTTATATCTGGAATATACTCTCTCGCTCGAAGCCGCGGGAAGCCGCGGGAAGAAAGCACGGCAAATGAAAAAGGAGATGGGAAGAACTAGTGTTCGCGGGGACCGACGGTCGATCCTACTGGTTCTATGCCATGGGAGATTATAGAGTCTGTGTTATCACTACAAAAGTGCAGATTATGATTGCATGATAGGCACCAATATATGCTGCATAAACCTGATCTCATAGCCAATAAATAACGTTCGACGCTAGTAAGAAGGAGGTAAACTAGACTCAGAGAGAAGGACCCGACTAATTTAGCTTGACCCAAGACCAAGAGAGAGTTACATGAGAAAGAGAGAGAATTGGCACGAATTCAATATACCACCGTTGGCCCTTGAGATCATGAACGACAGCGACGGCTATCATAATCAAATCATACTAAATGATTTTACAAATGTTAGAAACTGAGGGGGAGGAAACCTTCTAACCGAGTAGGTACGTGCAACGAGAGAAGAAACGACTAAGGGCTAGACCAACAGACCATGATGCGCTACAATATATCCGACTCAAAGGTTATTGGTTCGCAAGAGAGGGGGGATCAATTGTTAGTCGGACCGGACCGATACTGAGAGGGGTTCAATTAATGAATTGATATTAATATACATAAATATATTGAGGAGTGGGGCAGAAATGACAAGAGGAGAGGTCAATCTAAGTCGTGATTCGAGCCATTGGTGGTGATATGAAGGTGACTCTCTATCTAATTGGCATCCGGTATTTCCGTGCAGTAAGCACAAGCACCGTCATTCCTCACAACAGTTTTGCCGAAAACCCTTGTACGGTTTTGAATCATGCATTAGTGCGGGTCTTGGTTATAGCCAGAGTAAACAAGCACTACCCATGAGAGTGCCAAGTTACGCTGCCCCACCGGAATCAAGGCTTAACAATAACTCATTCAAATTCTTATCTCTCCTCGACCATTCCAGTCACTGGCCTTGCTGTAGGCATGGTCTGATTGGAGGTCGCGAATGGCATCAAAGACGCTATCTTGAACTTACTAGTTTAGCATGTATTGTGCAAACCTGCGCGCTCGCAAACGTGACTGCGCTAGTGGATGTAATCTGAAGATTTATCTTGTGGTCAAGGCGGAGACCCAATGATCTTACTGAGTCTCAGCATATTATTTCAGTTATACAGCGACGAGATTCAGTAATGCATCCAATGCGTTCCCTGAAAATTGCTCTTCTATCGATTAATAAAAAAACAAAAAA
>NW_022475462.1:0-24156 GCF_009193585.1 Aspergillus caelatus
CTTGGCAATTCGGCATTTACTTTACTCGCGGCAACTTCGCTCGGCCGGTTACGAAGTTCGATTTAACCTGAGATTCAAAGTTCGTATTCATCAGTTGCCCCCTTTGTCATGCCGAAAGTCACCGCGCCCCCGGGTGGCCGGCTACGATGCCGACGAGCGTGCGATAGCTGTAAGCGGAGGAAGCAGAAATGCAACGGAGAGCAACCATGCACAATCTGTGTTCAACGTCACAAAGAATCAGAATGTCACTTCTCGGACAAGCCGGCCCGCTTGCTGAAGCCCTCCGAGAGTTCGAAAGACACGATGTTGCTCAGCGAACGCCTTGTGCCTACGCCGCAAAGACAAACCGCCATGGATCGATTGCTGAACTCCCTCGAAGATCGCAGCGCAGATCTAGAACAACAGGTGGTAGATGATAAAGATGGGACGGCTCCGGTACCGAAGGTGGCCAGGCTTCTTCGCGATGGACAAGGAAAATTCATGTATATTGGCGATTCCGCGAGTTTGTCCTTTCTCCAGAGTGTCCGTCGCATAGTGGCTTCGTCAATTGGCCGTTGCGAGTTTACGGAAGATAATTCACGCCATTCAATGCTTGAGGCTTTCCAAAGTAGTTCCACTACACAGACCGGACCATTGATACCGCCCCCGAGTAATGAAGAAGCTCAACGACTGGCTCGCCAATATGTTCTTGCCACTAGTCCTCTATTGGATCTCTTTGACCTGGACGAGTTCCATCCGCGGCTGGCTAATTGGATTGAGAACCCAACAGGCGACGAAGATACTGTGAGCTCAATATTTTACCTGGTGCTTGCCATTGGGGCTCAAGTATCGGATACCAACCACACCCTGGCGGAGAAGTACTTCATTAGTGGTCGTCAGCTGGCGTTCTCGGCTTTTACTGAGACCCCCAGTATCTCCACTATACAGTCATATGTCCTGATTTCGATGTATATGTTGGGTGCTTGTCGACGCAACGGTGCTTTCATGAATCTTGGAATTGCTCTTCGCGCCGCGTATGCGGTCGGCATCCACAGGAAAGATGCAAACACGCTCTTCTGTACGCGAGAGCGACGTGCTCGGGAACGTGTGTGGAAAAGTCTACGCATGATGGATCTCTTCCTCAGCGCCTCTTTGGGTCGTCCTCCAGCCACGACGGACTTTGACTACGACCCGCACGATAGCAATATTACGCCAGGGACACAACAGCGCCTTCAGCCGGAAGAGCAACTATCCCTGACGGTTGTTTCGCTATGTCGTATTTTTGAGCGGATTCTTACGGAAGTTTACATGAGGCAGGTTGTGTCGATCAGTGTTGCGGACAGTATCTCGAATCAACATCGCGCCTGGGTCCGAAACCTGCCAAGCTTCCTACGGATGCAAACAGAGCGGCTTGATGCTGCCAAAACTCTCGAGGATACTTTGGCTGCAGCCCACATATTTGGCTCTTATTACTGGTCGATTATTCTATTGACTCGCCCCTTTTTGGTCTTCCGAGTCTCTCAATATGTGAAAAACAAGAGCGAGTCGGCAGCATTTTCCGAGAGCAAACCCAACAACTCGCGAATCTCGCTTTTTGCTGATGCATGCGTTTACTCCGCATTGCGCAGTCTTAACGTCGTGGACGACCTCTCTCAATACTCGTCACTGCCGCGGAGGCTGCCATTCTTGATTAATTCCGTTTTTAACTCGGCCGTTGTCTTAGGGGCCGCGTTCTTTGCTGACTATGACAACCTGCTTCCACTGGAGGAGGGCTTGAACAAGGCCGAAAAGTTCCTTGGGCTGTTTGTCCCGCATGACCCTCATGCCTGTCGCTTTTTCCAAATCATCAAATACCTGCGAGGCGCAGTTGGTGAATTCGTCCGCCGCCGGAACCGTCAATGGATGGAACGTCGTAGCAAACAAGTCGATCAGCTTTTTGGCGAAGTAGGCCCATCCAACGAAACCTCAACTACTAGTAATAACCACCACGTCATCTCAACCAACCGCGGGGATCAAGCAACAGTCCCGTCTCCACTATCCCCAGACAAGTTTGCCGGCGGCCCCCTTCCCTCCCAATCTGTAGAGCAGGCAACCATTACAGCCCAGCCTGATGACGGCATTTGGGATGCCTTATGTGCCGCTGAAGGGCCCTCGCCTTTCCCATACGACACAGCCATTTCCACTTTGACGACGACAGGCATTCCAATCGGCTGCTCACCAGGCGGTACTATCCCCACTGGTCCACCTGGAATGCCGGACAACGGTGGCCAAACGCCTCTCTCTGACATGATCCTTTCAGATAATGGACTGCTCTATATGGCGGAGGATCTCCCTGTGTTTGGGCTCTGGGGAGACACTTGATCTCACCTCACGTCTCCGTACATCTTTCACCTTCGACCATTTCTTGCCTTTATCTCTTCCGAAGATGGCATTTTTATATTTGACCGTCTTCGATCTCGACAATATCTGCATATACCCCGTAATGAGCAAGATAAGTTGTACATTTATCCTGTGTATCTATGACCGACTTAATGACTACACGACCCCTTTTGAATTACGAGCTGGGCATTGTATTAGCATTAGAGGATTTATTACATAAAAAGCTTTCGTTACTTCATCTGAAATGCTCTGCCAGCCTGAATTCAGTAGGAGAAGGGCACTTCTGCAATTTATGTTCGACAGGTCCTCAGGAGTTGTATATACATGAGATCAGATAAACCCTGAGACAGGGTTACAGAACCCTAGCGGGGTTGTGAAGCGCGTGATAAACTTGGGACCTTGACATCGGCATTTGTAGGGTAATAGTGGCTTTGACTTTAGCCTGTGGAGGAATCCTGGCAGGGAAATGACACGCAGAAAATGCGTCAAAGCTCCAGCTGTCACAGCTCGGCGTGGTCCATGGACGCGATCGATCCCCAACTGAGCAGCTGGCCCGAAGAGACATGGCCCTGATAGGCTCTCTCAGTCACACACCATACGGTAGGCTGAGATTGCCAGACCAACTAAGTGTCGAACTATCCGAGATAGGTTCATTATCAACACAAAGGATAAGCTAAGCCGCCACGCGGGTCAGAAATGCATAAACTAATACGAAGATAGTGCAACAATGGCTCGTAAATCATCGAGAGGGGCAGCTTTAGCGCTCTGCTTCACATCATGGAGGAATTGTCCACGCGAACCTCCCCTGAAGAGTTCCTGATAATGACAGTTACAATTTTTACACCTCACCACAAAGCCTTATCCCCATGTAACAATTACGTCTAAGCGCGAGAGACTAATATCCCAACCATGCGAATCTTGCTCCTACTCCTAATACAAGCTGCCGTGGCAGCAGCAGCCCCCAACCAATTCCAACACTGGTACAAACAATTCCGCTCGCAGATTGAATTCGTCCTCAACAACAACTGTTCCGAACAATACCAAAACTACCTCAACAAAACCCCCGGCTTCGACCCGGAATACCAGCTCTGGTATGACCCGACAAAAGGCAGCGCCTTGACCGCGCCCCTGGTCTCTTGTATGCTAAGCAACCTCCCGGAAAATGTGAAGGCCAACATGGCCAACGCGGGGGTCATCCTCGGCCTCCTCCCGACCATGCTCTCCATGCTCGGTTCCAACACCGTCGACACAGCAATCCTGGCACGGGTCGCAGGCCGACCATTCCTCTCGCTGTGTCTGGCCCTAGGATCGCCGGCGGTCTTACCGGACCGACCCTTCGAATACCCCAACGTGAAAGCACTCCTCGGCGCCGACGGGATCAAGAAAAGGATAACCATCCCCAAACCCGGCGGGAGGACATGGATCCTCATCTCAGCGCTCGAGTATATCGTCGCGTTAGGCGCTGTCGCGAACATCGCGACCGCCTGCTACCAGCTCGGCATCCAGTGCATATGCAACTACGCGACGGAAGTCACCACGCAGCCACTCATTTGGGCGTTCATCATCGCACTCATTCATATCGGGGGAACGATCGCTCTATCACTCCGCTACCGCGTTATCCGACCCCCTGTAGCAGAACCCCGTATTGCGCAGCCGAATTGGTTTCAGAGATATCTCGTCCGGGAAATAACTCCATCGTTGTACTCCACTCCACCCCCAGACGTCGACGAGATCGAAGAGTCATATCTGTTTCTCCTGCTTTCATGGTGCGTCTCCACCGGCGCGGTAGTGCATATCCTGTATGGGACGATGGTGCTTTCCAGCTTGTTGTTCATTTCAGTTCAAGATGCGCTCGCGAACGCGGGGCGGTTTCTTGCGTCTGTTGTGTGTTGTCGCGCTGTGTTGGCATATGAACTTGCTGGGTTGAGGCAGGCGAAGGCTGGGAAGATGGGGGATGGGGAGGGATCTGAGACCTTTCAATTGAGACGTAGGTGAGTGGGAGAGATGCATACTAAGGGTGTAATAATGTGTTGTTAGGTAGAGAATTTATTCAATACATTAATGGTGTTCCTCGGTGAATAATTGTACCAGTATTAATTGTCGCGATTTTATATCCAAAGTTCAAGAAAATGAGATTGAAGACGTGATATGATTACTATACTCCCATAGTTGGCTGATCAGGACCTTCTGGAAGTATTATATATATATATATGAGAAATTCTTTATGTCCGGGAACTAACTTCATATGTTGTGTCGTACTCTCGCTTAGATCAGTATATAAGCCATTTAAACCCAGTTGTACAGGCATACGATTAAGCAAATTGATAGACAGTTCAGCATAGCCATTCACAAGATAATTTCCACTTCAAATGCCAATGTAACCATCCAGTCAATGAATAGAGAGTCTGTGCTTCCGGGCTTCCGGGCGGATGCTAATTTACGTTGGTTCCGGCGGTCCCTCCCGGCGCTAAAGAGGACGTACCGGACCGCCGTGACGGATCCGGTAGGTTTCACGAACGGGGGTTCATTCTTATGCTGGACAAGCATATATAGCATAACGGGGATAATATATTTGTGCAGGTATTGCTGGGATTATTCTTGTCTACGGTGCCCATGTAAGAGGCTTTGGCTGGGTTCTTCTTATGCATGTATCATACAACTGGTACGTCACAGATTGAAGACAAAATCTATCTCATTCAAAGCTCACTGAACACTATAGGCCATGCCATCAGGCGCAGGTTATTGACATGTAACAACAAGACCATAGCCAAGAACAAGGGCGTAAGCATAACTACTAGTCCACTCCCCCTTCCCCTTCCATAATCTCTGTCTCCATGCGTCATACTTCCTTCCCATTCAAGTGCTCAACCGGGACATAACCGCACTCCCACAATCCCTGTTTCCACGCATCATGTATCCGTATTCACAACCTCAACCCACTTAACCGCACTTGCCATGCTTCACAATGTCATGAGTGCTACCGTGGCAGGTAATCTTGCGGTTATCGCGAGAGCAGCCCGCAGAGCCACCGCCGGGCTGAACCACACGACGGGGCTCGTTGTCGCTACCGCAGTCGGCGAGGTGGTAGGCTTTGTTGTTGAAATAAAAGGTCTGGTCGCAAGGGCTGTCGGTAAGCCTAGCCAGAACTCGAGTGTTGGGGCAGGCACTTTCGCCCTCGATCCAGACGACCCAGTGGTTGGCCTGGTCATTGTTCTGGAGTTGCTGGCCGTATCCGACGGCGACGGTGCCGGGTACGGGGGCTGGCACTGGGGCTGGGTTGGCCAGGACGGCCGTGATGAATGGGAGGGTGGAGAGGAGGGTTTTGAGTTGCATTTTTGCGGAGGATTGATCCCTTGATTTTGTTTTGTTTTTGTGATGAGTGAAGCTGGTTGCTGTGATGATGATGGGGGTTTGGTTTCGAGGGATGAGAGATCTCTTTTATATTCTTTGTTAGAGGTCTGATTTTGTCATCGGAGTTCGGATTCAGCTATGGAGGACAGGTCCAGTCTGATCCATCCTTCGGGCAAGGTCAATATCCGGGTGGATGTTCAGGCAATCAGATCACTCATCGTCAGGAGTGTTACATTACAGGGTGGCCCTGCAGGGATTCTTTCTTGATGGTGGACTTACAGCCTCAATGGGTACCTACGAGGACATCCTGACTCGTGCCTCACACGAGATTCCTAAATAGGAACAGCTCGATGTCTGTCCAATGGTAATCTCAAAATGCCCAACAGCTAGTGGAGATCACTGATCGAAGGATCACTGTAGAGTAGACTCCACATCGCCCGGTCAATAGTCGTGGTGATCACTGATGGAACAAGTAATGCTATGCCTCGGATGTCCACCTTCCGCCGGCGAATCAATAACAGGAAGCAGTGCTAACATGAGGAAGATCCTATGGCAGGGAGAGGCCTGCAAAGGCAAGGCCGGTGGAAAGGCTACATAGCACTGGTCAATATCCTCAGCGGAGCAACATAAATGAGTGGCGATCATACACAGTATTGGCCGGACATAAGCCTTCTTGCACCCGAGTCAAGCGGCTTTTGCCCCTTGCCTGGCTTCTTCCAAGTATCTCGTGGCTGTAGTACCCACAAATGCTTCTAGTCTCATGTCTGGGGCAAAGAAATGGCAACGGCGATTGAAGGGTCCCTACTGCCCGCAGTTGTCATACTAAGAGCCGTGGTCAATGGCTTATTCATTCAGCGCTCAATGGGCCCTGAAACTTGTTGAATGATATACAACGGCCCCCAACCCTGGCTGACCCAAAAAGCAAGGGTAGGTACCCTTGTGGAGCCCTACTGGCCGATGGATGAGATGTCATTGGCTTGGCATCATTTCTAGCTCTCTTCCGTTGGATCAGTAATCGATAATGATGCAACATTTACACATCAGGTAGCCTGGTAGGTACTGATTCAGTAGATATGGTGGAGAGCAGCGAGCTGATTAACCTTCCAGAATATTCTCCATACGTCTGCATGGTCATTGCTCCACAGGTCGAACACCCGACTTTGCCAGTCTCTGAAGAAAAGTGAAAGGAGAGTTCAACAACCGGGCTATGAAGGTGAGGTGTTAGTGCAGATCAAACCGTCCAAGCAGTAGAACAAGCTCAGGGGGTAAAGCATCTCAGCCGAGGTCCCTGAAGATCATTTGGTATGCGCGAAGCGCCATGCTGAGCGATCACTTTCCTAACGTAGCTGAGACCAGGACACATAAAGGGCACTAAACGCAACCCTGAAGGCTGAGGCTCGTAATCCCCGCACCAATTTAGCCTCAAAAAAAAACAGGGAAACGGAAGCCGAGCCGGGCCGGATCCAGACCTTTTCTTGACCCCACACAAGTCAAATCCCGAGTCATACGAGTGGCTTCTGGTGCTTCATTGTAGTTTGGCTAATTTCCAAGGACTCTTCACGTGGAATACCCAAGGGCTCCGGAGTTTCTCTTTCCTTCTGCAGCTATCGCTTGGTACCATTCTTCTGCTTTGTAAGGCTGAGAACCCACAGCCCCTTTCCTCTGCAAGGCTTCGAGACGCCTTTCCCGGCTTTTGATTCTCTATAACGCGGTGTGATACGCAAATGGGCTTGCATATACGAGGATGTGGCAGGTTCTTCTATAATGATTAGTTATCACGCCGATGCTTCATCCTAGTCCTATTTCCCCTTTTGGAAATTGGTGTTTAGTTCTATTTGCCCTAACATAATTAGGTAGCTGCTATACATATGTATCAGGTGGCGAGACAAGAGCAGCTATGATATAAAAAATAAGATAAAGAGATGAAGGAAGAAAGAAGTTGGGGGAAACAAAGCAAAAAGGAAGGGCCCGAACCACGTGAACGCGGGGCCTCTCGCAGATTGGTACTATTGTAGCCCAAAGCAAGAACCACACCACTAGACCATCCGGGCTGATGTCATTGTTTCCCTTATTTCGTCTCTCAGCGTGAGCTCCGAGTGATCTTGAAGAAAGCACCTTGAGCCTGGAGACACAGCGTGCGCTTCTCCGGCCTGTACTGCACCATGCTACAAGACAACTACAACTATCGAGACAAAGGCACCGCTAGTGCACATTTTGTTGCAATGCTGTGCTAGTTGTGTATAGTCTGACTCAAATGGGATGTGGACAGGACGTATGTGCATATATCTCGTACGTTATCAATCCCACAAACTGCCACGTTAGATGTCAAAGGTGTATCTCTCCACACAAGTATTGCTCCACCATGCTACCCCCTTGGTATTGTACGTTTCTATGATACTTTGCTGTATAAGCTGCAGGTTTGGCCTGCGGTGCTCCGCTTCCAACGTAACTAGCTCCTTTGGTCAACGACGATCCCTGTCATAGCTTTACTTAAGCAATCCTGTGTGTATTTATTGTACAACGTGACTAAGAAAGCTAGGGAGAGCAATAGATGACGAGAACAACAACCATACAACTATCGGGCTGGTACCCCCAGAGAGGCGTATCAGGGCACAGTTCAGGAGCCCATCCACCAAAAAGGGGGTTTCCCCGAGTCGCCAAACATACATTAAAGTAGGATATGAAAACGTTTTATAGAGGCAGACAACCTGAAGTAGGTAATCGAGAATATCAAGCACCAGTTAAAGACAAAAGAAACCAAGAACTGGTGAGGAATCCATATCTTTAGGATTACGTATTGCTATAACAACGATAACCAAGGAGAAAAATGAAAAACAAAATAAAAAGCGAGTGCAAATCTAGCTTGCGGAAGCTGCGTGAGAAGGAAATATGCGGGACATTGCTCCAAACATGACTGCGTGGATCGATTTGATGGACCAAGACGTTTTAGTACGCATTACGGCGTCAGAGGTAGGAAGACGCGATTATTTATGGTTAGCGTGTGGAACCGCCGATGTGAAGAGTAAATAATGTATAAGATATGTGTCATGTGCCGCAAAAGCAAATAAAGATTATATACATGTTCAGATTAGAAACCGAACGGATTTGTGGGCGCTGTAGGACATGGTTAGTAGCTGCTAAAAGGATACATTGCTGGTGAGACTTACTGGCTTGTGCAAGATTAGCCCGGAGACCCGTAGGCTGGGGAGCGAGCTTCTTGGGAGCGTCATGTTTGACACCAAACCTGATTGGGGGTGCCGGTCCAGTCTTCTGTGGGGTCAGAGGTGCAGCTGTTGGCTGCTGAGGAATTGGTGGGATTGGCGGTGGTGACGTGGTGTAAGGCATGCTACCGGCACCGTTCATACCGGTGGGTTGAGGCTGCAGGGGTTGGGGAAGAACGGAGTTAATGCCGGTTTGCATTGGCTGTTGCGGCTGTGCTTGGAAACCGAAGCCAGTAGGTTGAGGTGCAAGTCCCTGGAAGCCAGCCTGCTGTTGCTGTTGTTGCTGGATTCCAAATTGAGACTGTGGTTGAAACCCAGTGGGTTGTGGCATCAGGCCATTCTGGAACTGATTTTGAGGCATGAACGCGGTTGGCTGTGGTTGGAGTGGTTGCTGGAATCGCTGCTGGTTTAGTTCGGCCAGACTCTGACCTGGAGCAGCAAGTGGTGGCCCCGCTTGAGGTAGCCCCGTCAGCTGAGGCTGCAGTGGAGGGAGACCAAAGGAGCTTTGCTGTTGAGGGAAGTTCTGAGGTGCAGAAAGAGGTCGCTGAGGCGGAGGGGGAAGCAGCGAATTTTGTCCCATAGTCTGAGGAGGCTGCGGACGTGGCCTGGAAGCTTGTTGGAAACCAGTGGCCTGGGGACTGAATCCTTGCGCGGGGTTCTGGAGCGGCTGCTGTGCCGGTTGGCCCAGTTGAGAGAAGAAGCCGGGGGTAGCACCTGTTTGCTGTGGCTGTTGGGGGGCAGGCGCGGGTACAGCAGTCGGCTGAGGCTGAATAATTGGGGCCTGGGAGGCTGGCGGAGGTTGTGAAGCGGGAGTCGGTTGGGTAGGGGTTGGCTGTAGGGGAGGGTGAAGCACAGATAAGTCTGCCATCGCCCCGGTAAGCTGCTGCTGTGATGGCTGCGTTGTCGAAGGCGAGGCTGCAGCAGGGGGGGAAGTCGGTCTTGCAGCCGCAGGAGCCGCAGGAGCTGGTGCGGGAGCAGTCTGCTTCGGCTGCTTAACCTCCCATGCATCGTCATCAAAACCGCGTTGGACGGGCTTTTCCGAGGCCGCAGAAGTTGGAGAGGCTTCTTTTGGCTCTGCGTCATTGGAGTCTCCTTTCTGCTCGAAAGCCTTGGGGTCAACCACATCTCCAGTCTGGACAGCCGGCGCTGGTCTGCCCTTGCGAGTGTTGTTGCGCAGGACGCCTCCCGGACCCGCGAAGAGACCACCACCGTCCTCACCATTGCTGATAACTTCCTCCCCACCGAAGCTTACATTCCGCAGCTTAGACTTGGCTCCGGTTCGGCTGAACATGGTATCCAGGTGTCGCATCACCCGCAAAATATCGCCTTCCTTCAAGCCAAGCGTGCGAAGTACTTCTGGGGTAATATCCGGAAGAATGCTCTCGTCCATCGAATCCTTGGTGAAATTCTGAGCATACCTCTCACATTGGTGTGGACCAACTCCTGCTTTCAGGAAGAAATCGAACCAATCATAATCGGACTGCTGGAACGAAGCTCCAGCAAGCTCAGGGCGTTTGTTCTCGGCCAAAGGCCGAGGCTTTTCAGGTTCTCGCTGGGTTGAACGACGTTTGATGTCGGAGAGTGGCTTGTCCTCGTCCAGTGACACTCCAGTCATCTTTTCAACGTATTCCAGGTCCTGGATAGACATTTTCGGGATCGGGACTGCAATCTTGACCCCGTTCATCTTGTGGAGATGGATCTTACCATCCTGGAGGCCGATAAATTGGGCCTCTACAGTGAAGGTTTTGGTGCGATCGGTCCATTGTCTCGTCTTGCTTGGATCTGGCTCTTGGGGTTCATTAGTATGACTAATACCCACGTAGGGAAGGAGGAAACGGGGACTTACTCGACTTCTGGCTGCTTCGGCTGTCACGCTTCTGATGCTACGATAATAAACACAACTGTTAGCGTTTCTAATGGAACCATGGTGATATATTGGCCAAATAGCCAACGGACAGCGCCTACCTCTGCACGGGGCGAATCAATTGAATCGGTTCGTGACTTGCGCAAAGCCTCCTTGGCCAACCTTGACTCTTCGAGCCGATTTCGCTCCACTGCCGACAAGCCAGTGTCAACACCAGATGGCTGGCTGCTGGAAGCATAGCCGGTGATCTCGACATAGCTACTTGGGACTACACCCTCCTTTCCATTCTTCACGCGCCGGACCATCCACCATTCCTCAGATTTGGTGTCGTCAAGGACAATGACTTCATCGCCAACACTAACGCCCACTTCGTCGTCTTGCTGTGCCACGAAATCATAGAGGATTTGACCCTTCTTCTGTCCTCCACCGCCGGAGCCAGCCGCAATGACTTCCCTTAAGCCCTCTGCGCGATAGGCTCCGGAGATTTCACCAAGTGCAGCGACAATCTCCCGCGCAGTGTCTTTTGCGCCGGCGTGAAAGTCAATGCTTTTGCTGGGGCGAACCAGGTCGACAAAAACATGCTTCCCTTCAATAGAGTAATGAGACAGCTTGTCAGCTGTCCATTCCTGCTCTTCTCCATCATCCTCCGGCGAGATGAAGATTGTCCCCGTGGCAATGTTGATACCCAGGGTCGTGGGCATCTTCTTCCTTTTGCCCATCACCTCAACCATTTCATTCACATTGTAAATGTGATAGCCGGAAGGAGAACGGGGTGCGGGGCCGACTCTGTTGTACGGCGGGGACTCTTTCACATGTCCTTTGGCATCCTGCTCCTGCGCCACGGTAACCTGTGGCGGACGTGGCGGTAGACCCGGGGACCGGGGAGACTCTACGCGCGGAGATAACTGCTGGGATGGGGGACGTTGCGGCAGAGCCGGCGGCGGGGGCGAAGGCTCCCGCTGATAGCTTGGTTCGGGCTCATACGATGACTGGGGCTGCGGGGGTGGCGGCACTGCTCTGGTGGCTTGGGGCTCTGCATGCTGTTTGTGAATGATATCAGCAATCGCCGCGGCGGCTGGGTTCTGAACGGTGTCGATGGGCGAACTTGAGACAGGGCTACTGGCATCTTCCGTTGGTGCCGCCGTTGGGCGCTGCGGGAGGGTCGGAGGTGCGGCTTCGGCGGGAGGAGAAGGCACAGACGACGTTGCGGGAGTGTGGGCAGCCTGTTCAACAATCTCGATATAGTTTGCAGGGGCGAAACCGAAATCTCCGCTGACCCCGACTAAGGTCCAGTCCGGGTCCGATGTGTCGTACACCACCAATTCTGCATCTTCCGAGAAGGATACTTCTTCATCTGTTTGGCGTGTGTAATCGTAAAGCGCTTTGGCTGAGTGAATTGGTTGGGCCTATGTATTCAATTCGGTTCCATAGTTAGTAAATGTCCGATTCAACGATGATCCACTCTCTACCCCTGAAGGTGGGAACAACCACCCACTCCGGGCAGAAGGCGGGAGGCCCGGAGGACAACAACGATGCCTTCTCTAATTCCAAATTAAACAGCAAAGTGCTTTAGAATACACCCTTACCTCCTCTATGTAGTTATTAGGCACCAGACCCTCGGGCTCGTCCTCATCGTCATGCTCCGCCTTCTTCTTGGCCTTCCACCAGTCGTCTTCGTTGTTGCTCTCGAGGAGGTATAATAGGTCACCCTCGCGAAGCTCTAATTCACCTTGCGCCTGGGGGTGGTAGTCGTAAAGGGCCGTGTACACACCGAGGAAACCCATTGTGGGTGCCGTCAGCTGGCAAACCGGGATCGGGTTCCGGCTATAATATTAGGAGGAGTTGTATTGTTGCAGTTGCTGCTCCCAAGAGCAGCGGTCCTAGGTGGCCGTGTAACCAAATGGTGTTCCCGCTTGGGCGCTGAGGGAGATAGCGGACGGTAGACTCGAAGGTCGGGCGACGGTCGATGGGTCGGTCGGGGGGGTTAGTTAGTTCGTGGTGGTGGGCTTGGCAATTACGCAGTGGCACTGTGGCAGTACTTCAGGTACCGATATCGAGCCAGAGGCCGCAAGCACCGCAACGGTCGGATAGGAGGGGGGAGGATGAGGAGAGGGCGAAACGGAGAGAACTCCCGTGTGAGCCGTTGACCTGGCGGGGTTGGATTAGGGAAACGAGAGAAATGTGGGAGTAAGGGTCAAGTCGGGAGAGTTTCAGGGAGAGACAGACACCAGAGGGTGAGAATGGAGGAAGTTGGCCGATCCGTTCGGGTGGTTTGGTTTGCTCCAGTGGAGGCTGTGAGGGGGTGGAGCCTTAGGCATCAGAGGCGCTCGGTCACGTTTTGCACTGCCTTATCAACCAGTTCTTCTCTTATCCGAACTTCCTTTCTTGTATACCCGGTTCTTAATACGACCAAAGTATAGGTCATGATATCCCTACAACCTGATAGATCATCGAATGGTGCCTCAATTGGCTTGACATGGCAGATGAAGAAAAATATAAGATGTATTAAAGAGATAGGGCTGAATGACCCTCAAGTATCACCACCATTCGTACTAACCCCCATTGTCAATTGTATATATGTACTCCATACTCCGTACATCATATCAATATCCTACAACACGATAACACCCCAATAACCCTTAGATGAGAAGTACATGCAACAAGTCCATTCATTTCCCTCAGATAGACTCATACATCTATCTCCCACAGGCTCAGCGGGGGCTAACCTACCAAAAGCACACTCCTCAGCCCTGAACGAGGTAGATAGAGTCAGACACACGTCTTCCCTTTCCCCAATCCATGGCTCAACTTCATCATCCCAAACTACACATATCAGGAGGCAGTAATAATCACCACTGGGCACCATCATCGTGACGAACTCATAACCCCGCCATCTAGCAACATTCCTCATGACATTCCACATCCCTTGCATGCTATTACTCCCTCTTAACCTCACCATCCACGCAACCAGCACAAACCGCCATAGATTTAACAACCAAAGGCCTTTACCACTACCAACAGCCAGAAACAAGAATGACACAAATCTACTCCATCTCCCTCAAATCCCTCCGCAACCGTCTATCCAGACACTCCAAGCCCAAGCCAACTAGTACAATCATCACAATTTCTTCTCCCCCAGAAATTCTAGAAGCGGAAACGCAGACTGTCAAGCCGATAAACCGACGCAAAAGCGTAAAAGAGTTTAGGAAGGCAGTGGTCGATTTCCTGGCAGAGCTTGGAGGTGCGGTTAGGGCTATTCCTTTCGATGATGAGGGTTATGGACGGTGTGACTGTGGACGGTGTTTTGGGCGGTGCTTTGGGCGGACACCGCAGGGTAGATACGGGTCGTATGTTATGTCTCTTTGTCGTCTTTTGCTGGGTAGGTTGGTTGGGCAGTACTAATAGTGCATTAGATTTTTGACTGGTCGTGATTTGGATGATACTCTGTGTCTTTTAAGGCCGAGACCAGTTTGTTGATGTTTAGGGTGTATTGGCTGTTGGATTTCATTGGATTCGTTTACGAGGTGTTTATGCCTTGACCATGGGTATGATTCACGAGTTTCTCCATATATTAATAAGTCATTGCTCTGTATGATAAGGTTTCGCTTTGTATATTTGTCAAGGTCTCTGGGTACTGAGGTTGCAGGGGACTTGGCTTGGATAACCAATGATAACCAATAAATAGACACAAATCTACAGATTGTGAAGAACAAAATTGACATAATCTAAGGGTAGTTACAGTTCATCTTTGAAGATTTCCTCACTGCCTTCTTCTGCATTTTCCGCGGACGGCTCCTCCTTTGGCTCATCCTTCAGCTTAGCCTCTGGCACCTTCTTCTCCGGAGCTTCCTTGGTGGGAGTCTTCTCCTGCGGCTCTTTCGGTGCACCATGTTCCTCCGACTCTGTCCCGGCCTTGGCCTGCTTTTCTTCCTCCTCTTCATCTTCATCGGTGTCCACGATGCCTCTCAGTCCACGCTCGCCATTGGCTGTGACGTGTTCCAATGTCCAGTCCTTACCCTGAGCGAGCTCCTCGAGACGGGTCTTCAATGTTTCGATCTTCTCCGGGTCAAGCCCAAGTTTTTCTAGGTCGACTTTGGACAACTGTAACACCTCGCCATTCTCACGTTTAGCTACCACTTCCACCTTCTCTTCTCCGGCGGAAGCTACGCGTCCTTTCTCGATCTCCTTGCCTTCAGTGCCCACCAACTTTTTGGCGCCGACCTCGATGTCACCGACGATAGGAAATTCCGATGGAGTAGTAGACGACTCGACGAGTTTCTGGGCCAGGTGGTACTGCCGCATCGCCTCCCAATCGGGAACCTGATCAGGCGAGAGCACCTCACGACACTCAATCGAATGAACCTCCTCCTGCTGTGGGGGAAGAAACGCGACATCATTGCACAAGCGTGGGGTATAAATGACCATCAAATAGGAGCAAGTTGTCAGCTCCTTAATCCAACCAATGCGATCCGTTGATTGGGGATGACAATGGAACTGAACCTCAATCTTCCGGTTCTTCCCCGTTAAATCGCACTTAGTCCCGCCCTCCAAGTGCTGCACTAGATACCGCGATCCTCCCTTCGTCTGAAGCTCAGCCACATCCGTTGTAGTTGCTGTTGCTGTCTTCTCTGCCGTCTTCTTGCGCTCGGCTTCACCATCCTCCTCTTCCTCGTTAGCTCGGGGAAACCGGCCCAAGATAAACGAATGCGTTGCCGGATCCTCCATGGGAGGGTAGTTAGGGATCCCACTTCCAGAAGGCAGCGCATGGAACTGTTTGATCTGCTTCTTGTAGCAGAACGAATACGACCACCAGCCCGAAACATAGTACATGCATTTCCCTTCCATCTCGCTCAGAAGTTCCAACCCGCGGTCCGTCGCCCGGGCCAGCTCCTGCTTCTCATCCGTCTCGCTGGTTTCCTTGGTACTATTCGTCGGACTCCCTTCGTCACTTTCGACTTGCGGGATTTGGCAGAGGAATCGTTGGCCTTGGAGGATTAGCTCCTCGTATGTAAGCTGCGGGTCTCCATGTTGCGGGCTGTTCTCTTGCGACTCATCTGAGCGAGGCTTTAAAGGGATCTGTGATTTCTGTAGAGAGTTTCCCTGTTGGTCATCGCGAATTGGAGGGCTACTTTGAGTCTTCAGCACCTCTTTCGCATGAGAGTCAAGAACATATTCGTCCGGGAAGAGGACTTGGAACTAGGTTGAGCTTTTAGGTTAGCAAATATGCGGGCTGTATCGCAATGACTGAAACAGGAGTGAGATATACTTGAGGAAACGCGAGCAGATCATCGTGGATATTGAAGACTTTCTTGTTTGCGAGGGCGGTAGAAGTCGCGCATGCTAAAGTTAGCAAGGACGCTACGATTCGGTTGCGCCGACCCATGGCGGCGAGTTATAACGATAAATGTCGATATGGTTGAACCCTGCTTGGCTGGGGTGTTACGGGCTTGCGACGATCTGGCCTGATGAGAGCTTCCCTGGTGGAACTCTAAGACCCACGTCGCTTAATGGAAGGAAATTCTATTAAGTGGAATATAAACAAGAAAGGAAGAGGTATTTCAATTGGTCATCATGGTACTATGTTGAGGGAAAGCCCTCGCTGCAGTTGGAAACAGAGCAACATGACAGCTGTGAAGAACATCCGATTAAACGGTTGCGTTGGGGTTCCGGCTTATCACCACGTGCCCTTTGCACTAGAGCCAGAAGGGAATGACCAGCCAGATCAATGCATGTCATGGTTTGAGAAGGATTGAATGAATGAGAGTTACTGGACATTTTCGCTATAAATTCAATGTTTGTTTGTTTGTTTGCTTTATCGCTGGCCTTATGTCGTACCTGCGTCCATCCACTACTACTACTAGTAACTGGATATACGGAATGTGTATACATCAACCCGATAAAATATGACGAACTATAGTTTCAAATGTTTTAACAAAATACAGAATATGCTCAAATTGTACTAAGAGATGACATTATACAGGAGTCATTGACACTGTAGTGGCCAGAAAGAACTCAGCCATGACTGAGCATTACCTAAAACCACGGTAGGAGTATACATTATGAGCAAAGACACCTGAGGAATGAACCGTTTTGCTGAGTGAGCCCTGAGTCAGTCACCAATGAGGGACCCGGAAGAAATCCACAGACCCACTGAATCAGCGATTGGAAATCGATGTGGCATCCGAAAGCGGACTAGCGGCTGCTGACCTTGATCTTTGTAAGCTCCATCTCATTGCCGATCTACAGCTTTTATGCCCCAGACGCTAATATGCAGATGCTTATTAGTCGATTATAAGAATTGACTAAATGACCATGTCCCAATGGCTCCAGGAATTTCTACTACCTTCTCGTTAATTGTCAATTCGATATAAATATCTCCCTCCAGCGCCGATGAAACTCCTTCTCTCGTTTTCAATCGCAATCACAGCTATCTTCCTATCGCTATATTCTAGCCATCTCAAAGCGCTAGTTTCCTACATACAACAAGAAGTGTCTACTCGCCTCAACATCACCACAAACACAACCAACACAATTACCCCGGGCCAAATCAACGCAGACTCCTTCCCAGTAACAATAACCCCACCTACGAACAAAATGGCCGTTCCCCGCGCAATCCGCCAAGTCTTTCTGGCCATCGAACAAGCCGAGGGTGCCGGTGCCCGCGTTCGCCGCTCAATCGGGACTGCCAAGCTGCGCAACTTCAGCCCCTTCCTCATGCTCGACCACTTCACCATTGGCAAGGGTGCCGGCTTCCCAGACCACCCCCACCGCGGCCAAGAGACCATCACCTACCTCCTGTCCGGTGGCGTTGACCATGAAGATTTCGCCGGCAACAAGGGCACCATCGGACCTGGCGACCTGCAATTCATGACCGCGGGGCGCGGAATCATGCACGCGGAAATGCCCCACGAGAACCCCGACGGCAGCCCCAACGTTGGCATGCAGCTGTGGGTCGATCTGCCCAAGAATCTCAAGATGTGCGAGCCGCGGTACCGCGATCTGCGTGCGTCGGAGATCCCTATCGCCAAGGTGGATGACGACCGGGTCACGGTGAAGGTCATCTCCGGCCAATCGCATGGAGTTGACTCGGTGCGCGATTTGGCCTATACGCCCGTGTGGCTCCTGGACGTTGCGATCCGGCCGGGTGGACGCATTGCGCAGCCCCTACCGAAGGGGTGGAATGCATTTGCCTATACCCTTTCCGGAACAACAGTCTTTGGGTCGAATGATTCCACAAAGTTAGTGAAGGAGTTCCACAATGTGGTCTTTGACCAGGGCGGAGATTATGTGGAGGCTTCGGTGCCAGATAATGCCGAGTCGGAGTCCAGGTTCATTCTGGTGGCGGGTCAGCCTTTGGACCAGAAGGTTGTGCAGTATGGTCCGTTTGTCTTGACCAGCCAGGAGGAGGTTTACCAGGCAATGGTTGATTATCAGACTGCGTCAAACGGATTCGAGAGAGTCCGTGGGTGGGAGAGTGAAATCGGCAAGAGAATGGCGTTCTAGATAAGAGGTTACATATGCGTTCTTGATGTGGATTTTTCGTACTGTTTGATGATACTCAATGTGGCGTTTCTTTCCTGTTGCCTTTTATAAACATTGAAAATGTCGCGCATGGATATGGTGTTTCTGAGTTCCTATTTCAATAGAGCATCTTTGTGGTCAATTCCTCCTTTGCACCCAGTATATTATGTATGTATTAGAATCATGCAAAGATTTTGCTTTCTATTCATAACGTTTTATTGATTTGTTGATATCATAGGCGCAAGAACCAAAAGGAGTAGGGTAAACAATTCTAGGAGATGTGACATTAAAAGATGAAAAGGAATGGTTCCGGCCCCAGTGGAGAAAGAAAATAAAAAGACAAAAAGGAGCCTCAAAAGAGCACCGTTTCACAACGTAACTGCGTCGGGGCTTGGGGCCACTGGCTTTTGCCGAAGCTTATTCAGATCATCGTGATGCACACGCACTCATTCACTATCTTACATGCTATAGTTATACCATCATCAGACACAGATGACTACTTAGTTGGGGGGCGCCTACATGCTCGCAGAAGCTGCTGGCACACCCAGGGTTAAACTCCTTATTTGGCGAAGTGGAGGTCATAGCCCAACCACCGACGTGCGTTTACACCGGCAACGTCCAAGCCTGGGGTACCGTAAGTCAGGGGAGCATAGAACCAGAAACCCCAAATAGTAATGGCCAGAATAGAAATGGTGGCGATCCAGCCCGCAACAAGGGACTTGCGGCTCATCCGTTCCTTGGCCGTAACAAAATGACGGGGACGAACAGACTTAGACTTGCCCGACGGGTCAACCTCACTATCCACAACGGCTTGGACCGGCTGGAGGTTGAAAATGAACTCAATCAGAGCGCCCGTCACAAGACAGGAGGCAAGGTGAGCAGGAAGGTAGTGATGCAAGAAACGCTGACGACCCATCAACCAGAAGGGGAAGTAGTGGGCTCCCCAGCAGAGGAACAGGAAGCCGGTGCTGTTGTACAGGCGGGAACGGGCACCGAGTCCCCAAACTATAGCGCATGATGTCAGTTTCTATCGCTCGCCATTTGCTATCCTGCAGCTTCACTTACTTTCTTCAACGGCGTCAACTCCACGGCGGAGAGACAACTGGTCGGCACCAATTACACCAGCGAAAACAGCCAGTAGACTGCTGGCAATCCACCACCCAATCGGGTTACCCAAGAAATAGATCTGTTCACGGGTATCGTTCTTGGTCCAAAAGCTGACACCCCGCAAAAGGAAGGGCCACTGGAAAGGCTCACTCGCGTAGGGGTGGCTGCTAGTCAAGGCATTGTTATGGAAGAACATGGCGCGCTGGAGTTCCAGGTACTTCCGCAGGAAGGGCAGCTGTTTCACTTTGCGTTCTTCCTTCTGCTTACGAGGGCTGTCTTCCTCTAGCGACTCAATAGATTCGGCGTACCACAGATTGCTAGCCTGAAGGACGTTCTTGTTACCGTTAATTTCGGCTTGCTTGAAGCCCCACTCGGGCAAAGGAGTTGTGTGTGTCCACATGGCCACTCGGGTGGGATAATGAATCAGTTTGAAGTGACTTGACAGAGTTCTGAACTCCTGGCCGGCCTTGCCGTTCTCAATCTTGATCTCGAATAGGGTTTCGTTATGTCTCTCACCGCTAGCTACATCCTTGGTCACAGTCGTGAACTCCTGGTTGGTCGGATAAAAGGGGGAAGCAACGTCATGGGTCAACAGGATCGAGTCAGTACCCAAATGAAGCAGCTGGACGAGATCACCGTTCTTCACGCTGTGGCCCTGGCCCTCATTGTCTTCCAGAGGCACAGTGGGAAGGATCTGCCATTGGTTGTTCGTATCGTTGAATGGGTATCCCGTCACCTGCTGGCCCTGGCTGGAAATACGTCCATCGTCATAGCGAAGCGGGTACCGTTCCCAATGACTGTGCAGGAAGACCTTAGTGTCCTTATGCCGGATAGTTATCGCGTCATAGTACTGGATTCCAATAGATTCGGCAGCCAAGGCATTGTCGCTGAGGGTTTCCTGGAACTCGGGGGTCATAAAGTCGTCACCGGGACCGGAGCGAGTCAGAATGGCGAAATGAACCTGGAACCAGAATAGATAGAAGAAGAAAGGCACCACGATAAGGGCGAAGGCACGAGCTGCGAAGTGCTTGGTCCACTCCAGCATGCTGAGAGCGCCGGCGGGACGGCGGATATCCAACAGATTCCACAAATCAACCAGGACTGCAGCGCCGATGGTCACAAAGGTGAAAACACCCACATACTTTGTGGAGATGACACAGCTGAGGGAAACACCAGTCAGCAGCAGCCACTTCCACCACTTCCGGCCGAAGGGTTCGTGGCGCAGCTTGTAGAAGCGAACGTAGCACAGAATGCTCAGCGCCATTGTGATGACCAAGGTGGCATCCAGAAGGATCAACCTGTCCTCAGCAATGTGCGCATTGTCAAACAGCACAAGACCAGCAGCCAGAACGCAGGCCGGTAATGAGTATCCCGACTCCCACATGATCAGGAAAACGACGGGGACCGTTAGTGCGCCGAGGGTTGCGGGTAAGGCGCGGAGAGCGACATAGGGGACTTTGTTATCGATGTACGAGTCGCCGATGTTCTCGAACAAGAAATGACCATCATAGCCGACGAGCCAGCCCATCGCCGCGAAGAGAAGCTTGCCAAATGGAGGGTGAACATCGAAGAAGTACGTGCGCTGCAGATAGTACGAGGCGAACTGAAGCACATGATCGCGTTAGAAACGTCCGGTCATTCTTCGGTTATATATGTATGACCTACCTTTCCGAAGTGCACCTCGTCGAAGACAACTTCATCAGGATATGAGATTCTATAGAACCGGGTAATGAATGCCAGCACAGTCAGAACCGTTATGGCCAGCCTATAATCCCATTCTGACTGAGGCTTGGGGGTTGCACCCTGGTTGGTGGGATAAGGAGAGGAGACATCCGAAGGTCCAGGGGATGCCTCCTTCTTTCCGCCTCTCTTCCGGAGAGACGGTGGAGGGGATTGAGACATGCTCAGTGGCTGCAATCGAAGACGAGAATTGATAGTTGAAAAAAAGATCACCTAAGGAGCTGCGATGGGGAGCATGCAGCAATTGGTTAGCTAGAGCAGGGAGAATAGAAACTCGGGAATATTCTTCATGCGATGACTTACAGAAAGCGATCAGGAAAAGGACATCATATAGAGAGAGAAAAGAAAAGGGAAAGAAAGAGAGAGAGAGAGAGGCTTGTTGTCGTACGGAGAACGAAGAGGGGAGCTGCGCACTGATTGCGTGTCTTCATCCCCATACAAAACACGCCGGAACGGAACAAGGCGCTCATCCGAACTTTATTCCCTGATTGACCCAGAATTTCCGTTTGCTTGTTCTTCTATATTTAACCTCGGGTTTCACCTGTGGATTTACGTATTCAGTTTTTCTCTTGGTCTCGTAACTCTTAATGTAATACAGAGAAAGTTAAAAGTTAAAATCAAAATAATTAATTATTTATTTTAAATCTACAACACAGAAAGAAAAAGAACGAAAATAAAAAAAAAAAAAAATCAAAGCAAAGGTGGGATATCCAATGCAGCATAATAATCACACTCCAACGCTCAAACATCATCATGACCGAATGAAATATTATGTACAAATCGACCCTGCGAATTTCCATAAATAAGAAGAAGAAGAAAAAGAAAAAAATGGGTGCATCATAGACTGCCAAAGAACTACTCATCATCAGACACGTTCAACAACTCTAGCTCCGTTCTCACGAGCGACTGAAACTCGGCGCGCGTAATTCCTGTGGCTCTAGCGAGCCGGAACAGACTCTTAATGTTAGAGCTGATATGCTGCTTGACGCCTACTTCGCATGCTGACTGGTTTTCGGCCTCCAACTCGAGCTT
This sequence comes from Aspergillus caelatus, assembly GCF_009193585.1. Taxonomy (NCBI): domain Eukaryota; kingdom Fungi; phylum Ascomycota; class Eurotiomycetes; order Eurotiales; family Aspergillaceae; genus Aspergillus; species Aspergillus caelatus. The sequence continues at coordinate 22,195 of NW_022475462.1, forward strand.
GGCAACAGCCTCCGAGCTGTTGGAGGAAGCAGATGACGGTCGTGGGTGGTTCAATGCTCTGTCGGCGTCTCCATGGCCATTGAGATGCAGTAGGTTCTCGGACGCTTGATTATCAGCATGAGGTTTAAGGAGATTGGCTAGCAGATCTCCGCCTAGGGAAGATGGTCCGAGATCCGCTTGTTCTTCCGACGGGTCATGGTTGTCCATCGCCGGCTGCACATCGGCATACTGCGAGAAGTAGGACGCCTCCGACATACCCTGGTGCTGAAGGGCAGACCGCGCATTAGGAGCGGGCGTTTTCACCGATGGGGTCCTCCCAGGCGTAGCGTCATACTGAGCCCAGTAATCATCATCGTCGTCTTCCTCGTCTTTAGCGGCTTCCTCCTCCTTCTCCGCCGCTCTTAAAGCATCCTCCATCAACCGTTCCTTGGAGTGTGAATTGGCCTCCCCTATCGATGCTGACCAGGCATCACCATCTTCCCTACTGCCTTCGTGAGGCAGGAGTTCTGCGACTCGCCACCCGGGTCCTCCACCATCCTTGTCGTTGGGGCACCACAGATAGATTGCCTTTAGACGATAGTCCGAGAGTATGACGCGAGACTGCAGTGTCTCCTCATCCACGCGCTTATATTCCACGGGGACTTCATCGGGGAGTTCAATTTCCCCCGACACTGGGTGAGGTTCAAAGCTGCTCTCATCTACTACCGTCTGAAGACGCACAGCTTTACCAGAATCCCAACAAAGTAGTCGCAGCCATGATTCACTCGGAGAAGCGGCGAGGGAACTCAAAACCTGAACTCGCTGGCGTAGCACAGGCGATAACAGAGGCAAAAGTGCAGGCGGGGGCAATGGCGACACAAAAGCCGTAGGGAGACAAGCCAGCAGAGGAGGAAGTAGGGTGCGAGGATCCGGGGGGGAGATGAGGTCGACCATTGCGACTGGCGATATTTCTCAAGGTAGAATGACCAATTTAGAACTTGATCGTGGGAATGAGGAGACCTCAGACGTGTAACGGGGGTCCGGAGTAAAATGGTTCGTTGATTTCTGTATTTACTGCGGAAGAATTCTCGTTGGCGGTGAACCAACAACTGTACATACATAGAATTCAAATGAGAGGAAAGAGAGCTAGCGAAGAAAGAGAGAAGAGAGTTCTAATAAAGAAAAGGAAAGGAACGCATAGTGATCACCTTGAACCAGCTGCTACTTACCAGGTACTTGTGCCACCACCAGTCGGGGGAAAGGGAGAAGCTTCGCATGGTCTCGAATTACTTGGTCTCCCTTCGCCCGAAGAGCGTGCAGGAAGAGAGAGTGGGGTCACGTTTGCGGGGTTGGGAGCCACTGTATGGAGTAGTAATGAAATAGATTGGCGTTGGGAATATTGACAGATCAGAACAGAGTGAGATTATGGGAAATACATTTTTGAGCTGTTTTCCATCCGGTCTGGGAGTCATGGGACTCGGATCGGCGGACCTGGTGGACTGGACTAACAATATTCAGTCTCAACTTGCAATATATATTTTGTACGGTCGACCTCCCCTTCAGATTACAATGGGTAAATATTTAGGAGAAATTTGAATGACTGAACCATAATCCATAATAAACATGGGTCAAGGGGTTCAAAAAATAATCAAGTAAATAATTAACTAATTGAGCATCTCTAATGAATTCGTCAAATTTAGTTAATTTATGATTTATTACTTTTGTTCTACCACTTGATGCTTATCTCGGACAGGCTGACCATGTGATCCGACTCAAGCTGTTTGCAGACAAACAAATCCCAAATGAACATTCCACAAGCGTTCACAAGTGCTTACAGTTACCCTCACGAGCGACGTTGGTTTCAAGCATAATGCAAGGGATTCTTGTTCCTCGCTCAAGGATTGCCTCTGGGATCGGAGAGACAACTCTGGCCAGAAGTACTAACTTAGAAGCCACTGGAACTTTTTTTTTTTTTTTTTTTTT